>NW_016690464.1:304492-364355 GCF_001604755.1 Lepidothrix coronata
TCCACCTGTAGGATCACACATCACAGAACAGAATCATAGAATATAGAATATCCCAAGTTGGAGGGGACCCATAAGGATCACTGAGTCCAGCTCCTGGCCCTGCACAGGATACTCCCAAGGATCAATCCCACCATGTACCTGAGAGCCTTGTCCAAACACTCCTCAAGCTCTGGTAGGTTTGGTGCTGTGACCACTTCCCTGGGTTCAGGGTTGCTCTTGGGAAGACCCAGGAGTTTAACTTGATGATCCTTGTCCAACTCCTAGCTGAGGATATTCCATGATTCTGTGATTCCATACGACCCATGCTGCTGGCCAGCAGCTGACCCACCCCTCCCACCACCCCAGCACCCCCTGACCCAGAAGAAGGCTCTTACAGTAGGGCCTTTTCCCAATTAGGACCAAACCCTGCATGTCAGTTCCCGAGCACAACGGCGGTGGTGAGCAGCACTCGCCCTTCCAGCTTCGCCTTCCCAGTTCCAAGGTGTGCAACCATTTTAACAGGAAGCCACTAGATGGCTTGCTGGAAACGCCAGCAGCTCTCACTGGAACTTTCTGCAGTGGTATTTACTTCTCCACAGACCTACCCCTCCTCCAGAGCTGCTTCCTGAGCCAGCCGACGGCGTGCCCGGGACGTCTCGTGGCGAAAGGAGCACGGGACACAACATGGCACAGCTTTGGTGGGGAAGGAACTGCTTTGCTGCAGCAGAGGTGACTTTTTGGTACTCTGGGTGTGCTCCCGTGCCCGTGGGAATGCTGTGAGGTTGTTTTGGTGCTAAAATATGGGATTTGGGAAAGCAAAGCTCAGCCTAAGAGAAGCTGTAAAATGTACACAAGCGTAGTGGGACTCAAGGTCCACCAGAGCACCTCCATATTTTCCATATGCAGATGTCAGTGCTACAGGCAAAGCTTCCTGTTGGGATTAATCTGATTGATCTGTCCCCTCTCTCTTGGCCAGTGGGTGGGCTGAAAATGTGTCCTATTTTCTCCCATCCTCCTGCAGAGAGGGATGTCACCCATCCCCTCATCACCCCGGTGGGGTGGTTTGGCAGTGCTTCCACGCTGGCACAGCCAAACCCAACCCTGGCACCAGCTGGGATTCTGCAACAACTGGGATACACTGAGAAATCAAAGATCATTAAAAACAGGCCTGCAATGCCCTGCTCAAAGAAGTCAGTGCCACTTGTACATAGGAGCCAAACGCACACAGAGGAAGCAGAGCCTGGTGTGAACTGAGTGCCGAGAGGAGGAGGAGGAGGAGGATGGGGGAGGCAGGTGGCCATGGCTGGACTCCCTTTTCCTTGCATGGGGGAGAGCTGAGTGTGAAGGTCATCACTGGAGAAACACAGGATGGTGCCAGAGCTGCTTCCTTGGAACCTTGTCTCAGACCTCCAAGAGATTTGGGGGTTTAAACCACAACCCCAAAAGATGGAGCACTGACCCAAAAGCCTGTGGCTGGTAAGGGACTGAGTGCTCTTCTCTGCCCCAGCCTGGGCAGGAGCTGCTCTCCCTCTCAGCCAGCAGCAGGATGTGCACAATTAAACAAAAATGGAAAATAATTAGATCCGAAAGAGGCTTGGCTCTCTCTGAGATGGGGCGGAAGGTCAGGCTTAATCCTATCTGCCAGAAAACAGAGGCATCTGGAGAGGGCGGCACAGGAGGGAGAAAGCTGGAGCTGCCTGTGGGCAGGGGGAGAGGGGCTGGTGATCCCTCAAAGCCTCTCTCCACCCTCTCCCTGAACACAGGAGACCCTGTTTTGGCTCCCTACCTGCTCCCACGCACTCTGGGCCATCTGGGACATCTCACCCTTTACTGCCAGAACAAGCGCTCCGGGTCAGCCGCGATTAGGATGTGCCCTGGTTTTAGGGTCCCACATCCCAGGGTTTGACATGATACCTGTGGTGGGTCACACTAATCACATTAGGGCCTCATTAGTTCCCCCGGGTGCTGCTTCAGGAATGCCTGGTGCTTCCCATCACAAGGATTCTGATGTTTCATGGAATGTCACAACTACTGGTATTTGCAACAGGCAAATCTGAGCACAGAGAGAGCCCCAAAGTCAGAAACTCCCCCTTGCTGCCTTTAAACGCCTCAAAATCCCTGTCCTGCCTGTTGCTGTCATTGCCCTGACATGAGCTAAAATAACTACTGACCATGAGCACTGCAAGGAGCCAGCTCCCATCCCAGCCCTGTACTGGGAAGGGATGGGAGTTGCTGGTGCCCCCAGAGCAAAAAATCCCAATTTTCATTATTGGACATTTTCTTGGGTGAGAAGCTGAATGAGGGTGGGAATTGAAACTACCTTCTACTGTAGGATTACTTAATGACCAGGATTTTGCTGCTAGACAGCCCAGCTGATGTGTGTGCAGAGTGCCTGTGGATAAATCCAGCTCCAAATATAGCCGGGTCCTGCTTCCAAGGCTGAAACCTGTGCTTGTGCTATGAATAGGACCAACACTATCCCCAAAACTGGGGCTTCCTGACTGGGGAAAGAGGTGATGTTTGCCAATTTATTAAGCTCTCATGGGATTTCTCTGTCACAAATCTGCTTAATCTCTGCTGGATCCCTGCAAACTGTTAAGTGCCTCCACATCCAGTGGCATTGGATCCACCTCCAACGCTGCACTGCATGGGGGACATTCCTGCCTTTACTCTGGAGCTGCTTCCTGAGGGATGACAGGGTTATTCCAACCACCAGCGAGGCACATGGAGCTCCTGAAGCCGTTGATGGTGTACCAGGAACACTTGCAGTTTTCCAAAGGTAAAATCAGTCAGGATGGACAAAGGCAGGGATACACACACTCCCTGCAAAAACCAGCACGGACAGTATTTTGGTGCCCGCATTTGGAAACTCGGAAGTACCAAACTGCATCATTTTTAACTTCTATTTTAGAATTCTGCAAACAGACCTCTGGTCCCCACCTGGAAAACACCAAACCTGCCTGTGGGGATGGCCAAGAGCAGCTGTCACAGCACAGGCACAGGAACATGGGGGTGTTCCCCTGGAGAAGAGAAGACTCCAGGGAGACCTTAGAGCCCCTTCTGGTTTCTAAAGGGAGTCCAAGAGAGCTGGAAAGGAACTTTGGAATAGGGCCTGGAGGGACAGGACAAGGGGGAATGGATTCACACTACCAGAGGGCAGGGCTAGATGGGATATTGGGAAAGAATTCCTGGCTGTGAGAGTGGTGAGGCCCTGGCACAGGTTGCCCAGGGAGGCTGTGGCTGCCCCTGGATCCCTGGAAGTGTTCCAGGCCAGGTTGGATGGGGCTTGGAGCAACCTGGGCTAGCGGAAGGTGTCCCTGCCCATGGCAGGGGGTTGGAAGGAGATGGTCTTTAATGTCCCTTCCAACCCAAACCATCCCAGGATTCCATGATTATGCTGACTGGGGTTTTGACAAAGCAGGCAAGATGAATGAGGTGTAGTTTATGAGCTCATAATCAACAGTCATTTTCCAAGTGACAAAGAGGACATTCACACAGCAGGCTTGGTATCATTGCTCCTCAATGGTAAGTCAGTGCATTTAAAGGCTCCATTTGTCAGCAAATTGCTCTTAAATTACTGGTTTATTATGGCCTTGTTTTCAGTTTAACAAAGTTTTCCATAACAAGTTCTCAAAAGCCTATTCAGATAATTTGTCCAAGCAAGTAATGCCTAAGAGATAGAGTCACAGAACCATTAAGGTTGGAAAAGACCTCCAAGTTCACTGAGTCCAACCATTAATCAGGTGCTCAGATCTGAAGGGCACACTCCAAGCACCCTCCCAGCAGGGCTGAAAGCAACAGCACTCTCAGATATATTCATGGAGAAAAACTAGGAGTTTGGACTAAGAATTTAGGCTGAGATCCCTGATCTTGCCAAGTGACAAACTGCAGCATTAGGGATTGGAGGAACTGGGTGCTCCTGGATGGCAATCAAGCTCTCCCAGGGATGGATGGCACTGAGGTTTTCGTGTCTTGGATGGTCAACAGCAAACCAGAAATCCATCTGGTGCTTAGGCAGCTTGAACCTGCTTCAAGTGAGCCTGAAATCGGTGGCCCCAGAGCAAGTGATGGTTATTTCTGGGTCCGCAGGAAGGTTTTACAAGAGGCTTCCTCAGCAACCAGAAGAGGCTCCCATTGTTCGCTGTTTCCTGGATTATCAGTGCGGCACCAGCTCCGGGCGATGGGCAGAGCCACGTGGAGGCACCCACTTCTTTTGTCAGAGGCAGAAAAACCAGCACTTGGACTCCTCCTGCTGTGTAAACACCCAGCAGCACACCACTACCCACCAGCTTCTCCACATATCCATGGGAGATGCTGCACTTCCACCAAAATCACCCAAATCTGCGGTAACCAAGGCCATCGCCCATCAGCCCCAGGATCTCACACCTATTCCAGCTGCCTGGGTGCCTCCACCAGGGCAAAAGGGGTCAGGAAACCTGACCCTGCACAGGAACACAGCCCAACAACCTCTGCTTGGCCTCAACATCATCTCCCAGTGAACAGCCACCAAGAGACAAAACTCAACCCTGTCTACCAGCCACTTGTTCCAGTGGTTCCCGAGCACTTGCCTTCATTTCCAGTTGGATTTATCCGTTTTAAGATTGAATTTATCTGGCTTCAGATTCTGAACTAGATGGTCTTTAAGGTCCCTTCCAACACAAAACTTTCAGTGACTTTATGAGTGGGGTGGAGAGACCACACCCCACCTCACATGGGTGGTTTGCAGCAAAGTTAAAGCAAAAGAGCCAAAAATGAAAAGACTTCACCCACAAATCTGAATTTGCACCGAGTGTATCGACCAAGGGCAGGTTGCTGCCAGTCCCAGCCTTCCCACAACTGGATTTACTGGTCTGTGAGATGGTCCAGCTCCCCACAGTCCACCACACAAATCCTCCCTCCAGCAGTGCTGTGGATGTGAACCTCTGCCCTGGCTCCTGCTGCAGCAGCTCGACTGAAGGTGAACCACAGAGTGTTTCCAGCCAAAGGGATTTAAATTCATATTTGCAGTAATTAGCACCTGCACAGCAGCCCAGTCACAAATACTTTGTTTGGGCCAATTTACATCATTCTCTTCGTAAATCAGCCTCACTCAAAAGGCCAGCATGAAGGGAAACAAAGGGAGAACCATGTTGGAAACTCTCTGTACCCCATCCAGAGCACATCAATACCCTTGCTATTAAACCTGGCAGCCTCCTCTCTCCACCAGAGGCCAAACTATCAGAATTCCAGCATGTGCCTCCTCGTTATTGCTACTGAGGCTAATTAAAAGGAAAAAAATGTCAGTGATAAAGGCTATTGCAGACCTGCCAATTGCACAAGGCAGAGAGACAAGCTGACGTGGAAATGCTGGTCAACCTGCATCCTGCTCCTCCTGTCACCAAGACGGACGCAAAATCATGGATAACACAGGGAAGGAGGCACCAGTGATGCTTCCAAGCACCTCTGTTGTCCCTAAGGCTGCAGGGTGGTGTGTAACCCCCACCAACTTCCCCCTGCTACGTCCAACAGGTCTGAGCTTATAATTTAAGCCTGCGCTAGCACTGACCTCAGCACAGGGCGGGGGGACCTAATCCCACACGTCTGAAGGCAACGGGAGCTGTGCCAAACACCATCGTGCCCGCTGGATCCGGCACCCCTGGCTGCCTGGCACCTCCTGTGACTCCACGCTGCAGCAGCCAGGAGAGGCCAGCTCTGCATTGTGGGAAGAGCTTCCTCACAGGTCCCAAAAGCCGCTCACCCCGGCGGATAACGTGAGATTTTGCAGAGGAAAAGCCAGGAAAACCTTGCAGTTGTCAAGGTTTTTGGCCTTTTGCTGTCACTCCCTCCCATGCAGGTCTAACAATCCGACCTGTGGAGAAATTTGGGAAGCAGTGGCGAAGCTCTTTCCCTGCAACACGCCTGGGAGCTTGTTGAGGAGCTGGGAACAACCAGAAGACCTGCAAACAAGCCCTGCACACCAGGAGGCTCAGAGACTGAGACTGGTGGGAATCAGGGCTCTGAACTCCTCCTGGAGCACCCCCCCAACAGCTGTGAACCTCCAGGTCCAAGGTGCTCAGTGCTATCCCAGCTTCCTCAGGAGATAAGGATATAAAAAAGCAAGCATTCCCCTTTCCCTGTCCAGTCGCTTCCTGCTCAGATTTAAGCGCAGATGACCTCTCTGAAGGACAGATGGACATTTTTTGTCCATCACACCCATGAGGGGAGGACAGACAGACATCAATCTGTGCCTTGCAACACACAAGGCACGTGCCCCATCTCCCCTCTCCAGCGCTCACATCCCAACTTGCATCCCGCCTCCGTCACGGTGCCGAGGAGCACCAGCACTCGATGGAAAACTTGCCAGTGGTGCTCTGCAGCCTCTGGGTTCACATGGTGCTGGCTCTCCTCCGTGTTCCCAGCAGACACATCACACTCTTAAGAGGCTAAAAATACATCAAGTACTTTCCCAATGTTTCTTTTCCACCCAAGCGGCTGCTGCAGGGAAGCTCCGAGCAGGAGGGGAGGTGAACTGAGTGGATACAGGGAAGAGAGGCCAGGAAAATGGAGCAATAGGTACAGCATGTCCAGCAAAATGAGGTGGCTGGGGAAGTCCCTGCTGCAGACAACACTGGTTCCTTGGATAAACAAAGGCAGGAGCCACAGCCGTGAAAAGTGAAACATTTCTGCCTGTAGAGCAGGATTTAAGGCCAGGTTGGACAGGGCTTGGAGCAACCTGGTCAATGCAAGGCGTCCCTGTCCATGGCAAGGGGTTGGAATGAGGTCATTTTTAAGGTCCCTTCCAACCCAGACCATTCTGTGATTCTATGATTCAGCCCTGACAGGAGCACAGAATAATTCAGGAAGGAGCATCTTCTCCATCTTTAATAACCAAGATTAAGAAGCTCCAGGTAAATTAACTACGGAGTGTCCCTTCAATTTGTTAAATGTTGAGAATTTAATCACCAAACCAAATTCTGTCCCAAAGACACAACCTTTTTGCAACTGCTCCCAGCATCCCCCTGTGTGCAATGGGCAAGTCCTTTCACTACCCATTGCCAAGGTATTTTGAAGGCACTTCATTTTGGAAGAACAGCAATTGCACAGAATCCCAGAATGGTTTGGGTTGGAAGGGACCTTAAAGCCCATCTCATTCCACCCTCTGCCATAGGCAGGGACACCTTCCACTATCCCAGGTTGCTCCAAGCCCCATCCAACCTGGCCTTGAACTCTTCCAGGGATGGGGCAGCCACAGCTTCCCTGTGTAACTCTTTCCACCATTTCTTACAACTCCAAAGCCAGGTTAAGGAGATGCAACCATATGGCAAGCAACTTCTGGGGGAAAACCCCCCCAAACAAACCCCTTCCCCCAAAAAAACTCTTGTAGGGGATAAGACATTGGCCCTACTCGAATTGTTACCCTTTTAAAGCCAGTTCTCCTCGGGCAGCAAGTTCAGTTCAGCTGTTTCTCACTGGCAGTTCCCTTCTCCACCAAGCTCTCCAAAGCAACAGCATCCCCATCAAGTGTTAGCAGGAATTGGGAACATCGGCACTGAACCAAGGCTCAAAGACAACCCCCAAAGAGATCATGGGATCATTTAGGTTGGAAAAGACCTCCAAGATCATCAAGTCCAACCTGTGACCAATCTCCACCTTGTCACCCAGCCCAGAGCACTGAGTGCCACGTCCAGTCGCTCCTTGGACACCTCCAGGGATGGGGATTCCACCACCTCCCTGGGCAGCCCTTTCCAACGCTTAAAGTCCCATGAAAAAATGCTTTCTGAGAAGAGATTCTGGGATCTTCTCATCTCATCACCCCAAACAGGCTGATGAAACCTCACCAGCAGACAGAGCAAGGCAGGGAGCTCAGCGCTCTCCATCCAATTTGCAAACTCACAGTGGGAGCAGATACCCATTATTTTGGCCAGGCACAGAACAAACGGGGAGATCCCCTACCAAAACATCCCTTAATTCCCGCTGAGAGCCGCAAGGACAGAAGAGCCCAGTTCCACTGTGAGCAGAAATAAGTAAGATTTTCATACTTTTGCCGCTATTTTCCCCCTCTGCCTCCCCGAGCTTGCCAGAGCTCCAGTCATTAGGAGGCTGTTTGTACAAACCCAGATGTATTTTTAGCACCAGAGAATTGCATGGCACAATCATTAAGGAGCTTCTGCAGACAGCAACAAGAGCAAGGATTTTTCCTTCTCTAAATTGGCTCCAGCCACCACAGTTTTCAGCCCAAAGCAGACTTTCAGGAAATTCAGAAGGAGCGGGGAGTCTTTTTCCATGACATATTTAATACCGAGCTGAAGAACACTCGATTTTCACACCGTGCATCCGATGGGAGGTTTTATGGATTTGTTTTCCAGGCTGTACTGTTGCACACTTTTGCTATGGATCATAATACCGTGTATTATCACAACACTCCCTAGCAACAGGACTTTAATTTAGTGCAGAGATTTCCAGTGCTGAGAGCATTTCACTGACTCAGAGCAAAGATGACACGCTGGGAAACCTTATCAAAAGCCCCACGGGTGCCAAGGGAACCTACACTGCATGAATGATGGTATTCCATCTCCACAACGCAGCGTGGCCGGCACTGGCACAGAGAACACCTTGGGAAGGAGGAATTTGCTGCACTGATTTCACAAGCCACAGTCCAGCCAGCGTGGAGTGATGTCTACACTGATGAGAGTGGTGAAGGAGAGTGAAAATCCAACAAGTTCTGTCTGACTGCTCAGTGCTCGGTCGTAAAAATGTGGGAAATGGTTCAGTGTCAGAAATAAGAGCTCAGAGTCATGTGGGGCATGAGCAAGGATGGGATCCCACCTCCTGCTTTCCACCCAAAGGCCAGGAGGAGGACAGACATTTGGCAGACAACCTCCTGTGAGATCTGTCCTGAAGAGTGAATCCAACCTGACCCCAGACAAGGGCACACAGCGGTGGTTTCCCTTTACTTGCTGGAGCCCACAGACTCCTGGGCATCACAGGCATCCTGCTCCCAAGCCAGAGAAGGGGAGGACGGACTTTGGGAAGAGCAGGAAATAGTGCCGGGGTCCCACCTGACCCCAAAGCTGCAAAACCCCCGTCAGTGCTGTGGACACCCTGAGGTGAGGTGATCCTCCCTCTCTGCCCACTGGGGCAGGAGAGCAGGAGAAAGCAGGAGCACCATCCATGGGTGGGTGGAGGAAGGATATTGTGGCAGAAACGACTCCAAACCCCCGTCCCTCTTGGACAGCGGAGCGGAGGGGAATCCATCAGCCCTCGTGCATGCAACGAGGAGACAGAAATATCAGAGCAGCCGTGCCAGGTCTGAGGGACAAAGATATCCCGATGAGATCCTGGGTCAAGTGGCTTTTGTTGGCTGCTGTGCAAAGCCAGCGGAGATCAGCTGGCCTGTAGGGGCAGCCAGGCCCACAGCGATGGGATGGGCCAGCAAGGATTAAACCCACAATGAAACAGGGGCATGAAGATTCCTTCCAGGAGTCCCAGCACTCCCAGGAGCCAACCGGCTCAGCCACAGCAAAACTCTGCTGTTTTTGCCGCATCTGGGACCTGGGGAACAGGTGGGAAATGAGTTCACTGCCTGCTTTCACTTACACTGGGGTTATGTAGCTCACATGCCTCAGCACGCTCTTGAATCCAGACCTTCAGTGGAATTTCCTAGGATGCAGGAAGCCAAAGGAATAAACCACGCAATTTCTGTATCTCTTCTTTGAGCCTAATCCATAAAAACAACCCAATCTTTCAGCAAGGAGACTACAGGCACTACCACAAGCAGGGAGGAAACACTCCTCTGACTTCTTGATTTCAATTGCAAAAAGCCTTTTAGCAAAAGCTCAATTGAAATGCAGATAAGTTTCTTCAAAGGCTAAAAAAACCCCCATATATATATATAAAAAATTATCTGAATGCCATAACGGTGTTGCCTAAAATGGATGAAGGATTTAGAAGGGGAGAAAATAATACTAAAAATAAGTTATGAAGGGTATGTAAGGTATTGATATACAGCACATGGTTTAAACTGTTAATCATTGAACAGATTCCAGTATAAAAATAAAGAGACTGAAGCTGCACATAATGGAGGAGTTGCTCTATTTATAAACTTCTCTGTGCAAAGGGCAGCGAGGGCTGGGATGAGCCGGCAGAGGAGGAAGAGGGACGCTGCTACGGAGCCCACATTTGAGGGAAAATACAACAGGGGTCTTGTATTATTATTATTTTTTTTAAGCATTGTCAACAAAATCAAACCGAGTTGTCCAGGAGCCCGTGTGCCCCAGCCATGTGAGCAGCATTTCCAGCCCTGGCATGTGACAGCTCTCCCAATTTAGCCAGTAACCGACTCCCTCTGACCTGTAATAACACCGCTCCCAAATTAGAGCCCTCAATTTGAGTTGGCTCCGGTCCTTCCCTCCCAGCGACATAAAGCATCCTTTTTCCCCGCGCTCTCTCCCCGAACATTCCTAATCCTGTCCTCTCGCACTGCCAACTCAAACTCCCATTTCAGCCTTTTCCTATTTTTTTTTTTGGGAGGGGGGGAGGGAGGGGCGAAGGGGGTGCAGGCAGCAAAAAAGGGCAGGGAAAAAAAAAGCCCGGTGGAAAAACACCAAGAGACAAAAAAACAACAACAAAATCAGACAAAAATTCCAAGTTGGTGACATTCAGCTGGAAAAGCTCAGTGACTCACATGCAAATAAAATCTGCCCAAACTCACTGCTGCATGACGCAGGCCACTGGCTTCGGCATGAGAAAGGGCCGGGATGAAATCATCCACAATTAAATGGGAGCTTGGAAGGCTGCAAAAAGCGGCCGCATCAGCGCGGCTCCCCCGGCTTAGTAGGGAACACAAAGGAAGGAAGTTCAGCGGAGTGAGAACATCCCCCTTTTCCCCTCCTTTCCACCGACACCTCTCACCATCAGTCATTCCCGAACGCCGGGGCGGCTCCTCCGGCATCACACGTCGGCGCTCGGCTCCGGCAGAGCCGCTCGCTGCCAGCTTTTAATGGGCTTTCCTGGAATACTCACTCAAAAGTAAAATAAAATTAATCGTGGCTATGTAGCGAGGTAACCCCCCCCTCACCCCAGCCAGCGGCTCCTTCCAGAGGTTTCTGTCCTGCTCTTTGCAGAATGGGCCTGAGATACTGGAGAATTAACATTCTGGACCGAATCCAGTCCCTCCTCAACTCCCCCACATACAGATTTCAATCTCAGTTCTCAGGTTTTCTCTCGCATTGCAGCAGTGCTTTAAACCTTAGGAGTTCTGAAGCCACGTCATAGAAACGCACTTGGAGTGATCTGCAGCTCAGGGGTGAGGCAGGGAATGGGGTGCCGGGGGTTCCCCTTATCCCACCACCAGCACCAAGCCTGCATCCTACCCCTTCAACACAGCCCTTCCATGGGGTTGTGCCATGAACCAGGTCACTGGCCTCCTCCAGGATAAAAACAGTATCATGAGGGGGAAGAATAAACTCAAAAAGGTCATTTTAACCTGGGTCAGGAATCACAGCATGGTTCTGCAAAAGGCTTTTGGTGCTCCACCTGAGAAGGGAAAATAAACCTGGAAACAAGTGCAGGCCTCTCTGCATACCCAAAAATGCTGCTCTGGGGATCATCTGGTGAGCATCTCCCCTCTGTTCCGCTCTGGTGAGATCCCACCTGGAGTTTGGTGTCCAGCTCTGGGGCCCCCAACATCAGGACAGTGGAGCGAGTCCAGAGGAGGCCATGGAGATGCTCCAAGGGCTGGAGCAACTCTGCTATGGAGAAAGTCTGAGAGAGTTGGGGTTGCTCAGCCTGGAGAAGGCTCTGGGGACATCTTAGAGCCCCTTCCAGTACCTAAAGGGGCTCCAAAAGAGCTGGAGAGGGACTCTGGACAAGGGCCTGGAGGGACAGGACAAGGGGGAATGGCTTCCCACTGCCAAAGGGCAGTTAGATGGGATATTGGCAAGGAATTCCTGGCTGTGAGGGCGGTGAGGCCCTGGCACAGGTTGCCCAGAGAAGCTGTGGCTGCCCCATCCCTGGCAGTGTCCAAAGCCAGGTTGGATGGGGCTTGGAGCAACCTGGGATAGTGGAAGGTGTCCCTGCCCATGGCAGGGGTTGGAATTAAATGATCTCTAAGGTTTCTTCCAACCCAAACCAGTCTGTGATTCCATGATCCATCAAGGATGCAGGAGGACAGTACTCCAAGCATTCAGAGTCGTCACCACCCCTCCCTCATCTCAGGATAACACAAGGAGAAACCAGGTGACCAGCTGCACAGTTATTGGGAAAGTGGGGCCTGAGGTGTCTGTCCCTGGCATTAATCACAGAGCTGTGCTTTCAGAAGATTCCAGCCCAAGCCAAAGGCTCTTCAGCATTCCCTTGCTCCGGCCTGCAGTGGCTGCAGGAGCAGGGTGTGAACAGATCCATAAAAGGGAACTGGGAGACAGGAGCCTCCTGCCAGAGAGCCTACATTTGCTCCAGAGGAATCTGCACCTCCCGGGGAAAAAAAAAAAACTATAAAAATAATATCTGGAGGTCTGCAACTGGGGAAAGGTTGTGACAGCCTGTGGGACCTGACTGCGCCCGGGCCATCTGGTCACCCACCCCCGGTGACACTGCCCTCCCCTCGCCACCAGATGCTAATTCCTTTCATCCTGCCTGGCCCTCCACTGGTGTAATTTTAGGTCTGTGAATAGGCCCATCTGCCTTTGAGATGCTCGTTTATTTTTGGTTAAGCCCCCCCTTTCACCGCTCCCTCCTTAAGGGAAGCCCAAGGCAGGCGCTGTCGGGAACGGTGTTCCTTGTGCTCCTTGTCCGGTCCTCTAATCAGCAGGAATGAAGGAGCTGTCTGCAGGATGCTCTGCGCCGCTGTCACTCCTCACACTGGGGGTGTCATTACCTTCAAAGCGTTTTGCAAACGCTTTTTCCTTCCTCACCACAAAGTAGTAATTATTCCCTTCTCCCTGAGTGCGGTGGGCTTGGTCCAGCACCCTGGAGCTCGGCCAAGACGTGCTCAGCAAAATTTAACAAGGCCAAAGTACAGCTTAAACAAACTGGTTCCTATCTTGGGATGTTGGGGGGCTGCCACCGTTGCTTCCTGTCCCCCAGCAGATGTGGAAATGGTGAAAATAAAAATAAATGCTGGGACGGCACCGGCCAGTAACGTCATTCCCACGTATTGAGAGGAAACGCGATGCCCGGGAGAAAAGAAGTTTTAAGGGGAGTTTTGCTTTTACACAGATCTAAGTGCTATGGATGAAAGTCACTGTCACAATTATGGTAAATAATAATTAGCAAAATAGTGCATAAAAATGCTGCAAACCCCCTCGTGCCCGAGGTGTCTCCGGTCCTGCCAGGCACCACCGAGCCACTGCGGAAAGAGGAAAACGGGAGTTGGAGGGAAAAGGTTGTGTGCCATGTCATGTCCATGGCTGCTGGCACTGCTCTCTCAAAACTCAGCATCTCAGACCTGAAGCAGTTCCCTGGATCCCCCTCAGCAAAGCTTTTACCCGGGAGCAGAAAGGAGCTGGGAAGGGAGAACCTCCTTGTGGGTCCCAGGGTGCCTTCCTCGGGTGGCTCTGGGTGTGCAACAACACACTCCTGGTTGGGGTGACCTTATGGATGCTCCCAGCCACAGCTGCACATGGATCACAGCAAGGCCATGGGAGACCCCACCATGCCCAGGGCTCAGCCCACCTCTTGGGATGAATGTTGGATTCAACTCTTGGGATAAACAGTGGATCCCCCTCCATGTCCCAGCCAAAGGCATCCAGGACCGCTCAGGAGGTCAGCAGGCAGCATGAGCTGAACCTGTGCATCTCCCAGCAATGAAATCACTAATTTTACTTGTTTTTAAGATTTTCACAAGCATCTGGAGCAGGTGGGAAGAGCGTTCCTGCCCCACAGGTAACCCCTTCCATGACCAATCTTCTTGCACAAATCCAGGTTGCACAAACCTTGTGCAGCTCTCCCAGAACTGTGGGGTTTTTTTTAAGATGAGAAAGGTTGTGGTTCAGTCTGAGGTTTGGCCCAGTTCTCAGCAATCTTATCAAATCTTCAGGAGCTACATGGACATGGAGCCTATTGCTGGAAGTCAGTGTTAGACACCAGAGAACACCCACGTGGAGGAGCCTCCCCTTGCTGCACACCCCTCACATGCCGAGGAGCAAGAGCCTGTTAATGCTGCCAAGCTCCTCACAGGGAAAACACAACCAGGGCTTCAAAAAAAGAAGAAAATTTCTGTGCAGGATTTGAGGTGTTAAATTGAAGCCCTGGCTTTGGCTGGCCACAACTCTGCCCTGCAGGAGTCTGGGGAAACACCTGGTTGCTCATTGCTTCAAATTCTCTGCAGTAAATAAAAGAAAAAGTAATTTAGTGGCTCTGATCAGATCTCAGATTTGACAAGATTTCCTCCCTGGGTAAAAACTGACCCATTTTGCTTTGGCTCTAAGGTATGGGGAACAGAAAACCACAATAGCTTGGCTGTGAATTGAGGACAAGCAGCTACGCCCCCACACTGGGATGCAGGAGTTCCAGAAGGATTCGGGGGATGCAGAAATCCCTCCCTCCCCCTCCCTGCCGCTCACATCACCCAGAGGGAAGCACTTGACCAAAGCCAGCGATGAGTCACCACGAGGAGGAGACTTTCTAATTTCACCCTCTTTGATCCTGCCCTGAAGTGCCAACGTCAAAGAGGAGAGAGGGGAGAGCCGGGGCTGAGTCAGGGAGGACTGAAAATCTGTGCGTCTACAACACAGACATTCAAAGCAAAGTGAAACTCCTCTTTCCTTGGGAACCCCCCCCCCCAAAAAAAAAAGCGACTTGGAAGAGCTGGCTCTCCCCAAGCAGAGCAGAGGCACTCAGCTGACTCCCTGTATCTTTCCCAGCTGTACAAGAACTCCTAAGGCAGGAACACGGGGTTAAAACACACCTTTCCCTGGGAAACTCACCTTTCCCTGGGGAATTCGCTACATTCCAGTCCTGCCCGCAGCAGTTGGCTTTTCTTTCCTTTATAACCAGCCTCACATTTTGTTTTTCATGTACCCACAAAATGCTGCAGGACCTCGAAACAAAGGGCGCTGTTGTTCCCTCAGAATGACACCGCTGTTCGCCCGGATTTTACTGATATCTCACAAAAACACCCCAGGAGCTGCAAGGATTCTTTGGGGGGGGGGCTAAAACAATGTGACAGCACTGCAGTCACAGCTATTTCACCAGCAAGGTCTCCACGATGCTCTTTCCACCCAGAACACGTCGCAGGGTCAGCGTGAACACTGAAGTTAAAGGACGAAGAAGAACGTCGGTCCTTGCAATTGCACATTCCTGCTGCCTGGCGGGATGGTTTGGCCATGCCTGGTTCGTGATGCCCATCACAGGCCCCAAAATGACGTTGAGGAGCCCAGCTCCTGTCCCAGCTCTGAGCAATTATGAGTTTGACACTTAGAGCCTGAAACCTGAAAAGCTTTCACCACTAAATGCAAGTTTTCACTGAAACCAAAATCCTCCTCCTGTCCCAGATGACTCCTGGGGGGGGCTATCTCAAACCATGACACCTGGACAAAATATCCATTTCCAGCTACTAAAAAAATCACAAGAATAATTTAAGACCTCTTTTTCTTGTGATTTTTGGGAAGAGACTTCCAACAAAACGAAGACCTGATATTTTTGTGGAGGGAGTGTCAGGAACAGACCTCTCTGCAAAGGAAAATCCCCTTCCCTGCACCTTTTTTCCCCTGAAGAGCAGCAACATGTTGCAATAACCCATCAGGAAAGATTCAACCTTCACTACTCAGAAGTGATGAACAGGAGAAGTTTTGTTTAAAGCCATTACTCCTTGTCCTTCCAACGGAAATAATCTGTTCTGCTCTATCCTATTCTATCCTACTGCATTCCATTCCATCCTCATGCAATTCCATACAGCTGGGCAAGTCTATCCTGGAGAAAGACCTGATTCCTGAATACCTCAAGCAATTCAGACTCTGTCTGGAGAGGTGCAAACTGCACCTACCCATCCTGGAAAAGCCAGAGAAAGGATTTCCTGTGTCACGATACAGCGACAGCATCATCCCACTCATCACCACATCTGCAGCCTCCAACTCGGGGGAGATCTGGTCTATGTCCCAGTTCCCCACTGGAAAGTGAAGCTCCCAGCCCAAAGGGATTCCAGCAACTCCTCACACACTCCAGGTTTCCAACTCTCTTTGTGTGGCGTGAAGGGAAACTTCAGGATGGGTTTTACACAACTCTTGAGTTACCCTCTGCCTCCTCCAGCTTCCCATCATGCCTCCTCCTGGTATTAGGAAGAGAAATGTCACAACCAGAGGGGAATTGCAGGATGCAGCTCTCCAGCAATCCCTTAAAGACAGGCACTCACACGAGTAATGCTGGCAAAGCCTCTGCTCCTCCTCTGGGATCCTTTACAAGCAGCAACACAGCAAGAGACTTGTTAAAAGCAGAAAATTGGACACCAGGAACAAATTCCCTGCCCTGCCACTTTCCACAGTCCCTTTGCTGCCATGGAATATGCTCATGTGGACACTGGACAACAAGTTGCCATGTTCCCAACGTGAAGCAGCGTGACAAGAAAAGCTGCAAAACAAGCACTGAGAGGTTTTATATGGAAATGCAGCAGGAGGGCACGTTATTCCCAGAGATGCCTCTCCATGAGATGATGACAATCAGTTCAGAGTACAAATCCCCAGGACCAGCTCACAGCAGCACAAGAAGGAGGTGGGGAAGAGGGTGAGAAGCCCTAGTTTCCCACTCCCACCACATACCACTGGGAAATACTGGAAAACAGATTTTGGGGAGAGATCTTAGATGCAGTAAATTCCTGGCTTGATAAAGCCACCAATGTGAGGCCATGCTCAGCTTTCAGACCTCATAATGGCCACCACTGTTTGCAGAAGGAAGTTATTTTGGGGTGAAACCTGCTCGGTTCTCGAGGCAGCGGCACAAAGGCCAGGAGAAGTGTCTCCCTGCTTTCCCTGGGATGCAGCTGCCAGGACCTGCCTGATCCACAGTGCTGGCACTACCTGCTGCCCCCCTCCTACACCCTCTGTGTCACACGGTGCCTGCCCGTGTCACTGATGCCAACCTGGATGGGATCAGGATGCTGAGCACAAGACAGAGTGGAGGAGAATACAACAGAATAGAATATTATTTATTTTCTGCCAGGATCCCAGAGGACTTTCACCTCCTGAATAACTTCCTAACATCCTTTCCCCTCTGCTACCCTGAGGCACAAGCAGTGAGGACTCCTGCTCACAGGAGCTGACAGGGATGGACTGATCCCACTTAGTTAGCACTCAGAGAAATACCTCCAAAATCCATGGAGCTGCAAGGCTGGAGCTCACCCTCATCTCCTTCATCCTCAGCCCAGCCTCTCCTCTCTTTCAAGCACTTTGACAGGAGTTTACAACTTCCTGCACCTCCAGTGGTGGCACAGGAGACGTGGCAGGACACCTTGTCAGTGGAAGATGAGTGGGAAAGTCAGAGCTCTTCAAGCCCTGCTGTCCTCCCTGACATCAAGGTTGACCTCTCCCACCGCTCCACGTCACAATGGTTTTCCACTACACCAAACAAATCAGAACTGGGTTAAAAAACCAGTCCCCCCATCCTCAAACCATGCCAGTCACCGGTGCAAGTAAGAGCCCAACGAGGCCATGGAGAACCATCTCCCTGTGACTCAGATCTGCCTCTGGGTCAGTGAAGTCCAGGAGGACTCGTGGATTGCTGGCCATGGTGTCCCACGGGGATTCACTGCTGATGGGAGTGGGAAGCAGCCTCCCCGTGGTAACTCAACCCTTTCAGGCAGGGAGCTAAAACTGCCCACCCGAGGGGAGGAACTGCAAAAGTGGCAAGGGGAGATGGGAGGTCTGGGCTTTGAGAGAGCAAAATAACATTGAAATGCTGGGGGAAACCAAAGAGACCCAGCCTCTGAGAACAGTTCTACCACCCCCTTTTGTTTGAGGCATTTTCTGGGTAAACCCATGAAATCAGAGATACCCAACAGTCTGGCGTCCTGTGCAAAATTTGTACTAAAGGATGTTTTTCTTCTCCCCAGCTCTTAAAATAAAAAGCCACTTTCTCCAGCCTGGTTAAACCACCACCCTGCAATGCAGCGACTTCCAGCTCTCCCAGCACCGGGGATTACGAGGTTACAGATCCACAGCCTGACCATACAAACCCAGTTTCCTGGATACTTGCACCACCAGCCTCTAAATTCTGTTGTGGTCTGCACTTCACAGGCTGCTGGTTTTAATATTTTTGGATGCTGAAAGCAAGGCGAGTTCCCCCGAGTTCCAGCCATTTTCTTTAACTCCCTCTTTTTTTTTTTTGGAAGGCATATTTTCCATGATGCTGTGGAAGAAATACAAGCCAGCATGAGAAGGCACAAAGGTGGCTCTGGGACACAGCTGGGTCCTCCCATCCCTGACTCTCAGTACACAACTTCTAACAGACTGATGGGGCTGCCTGAAAACACAGTTGCTTCCAATCTCTCCTCATGTAAAAGACCAAGTGAAGTTACTTTTCATTACGTAGATATGTCTATTATCAGCATAATTTATGGCTTGGCATTATTCAGGGAGATTAATGAAGCCTCCTTGCTTCTAAAGATAAAACCTCTTTCCAAATCCTTCCCATGCACGTATTGCTTGCTCAGAGTTCCTGCATTATTCATCAGCAATGCCAGGGCACTCCTGCAATGCCTTTTTCATTGCAGTGCCCTCCACAGTGGGCTGTTCCAGCTGGGATGAGGAGACCCAGACTCAGCTCCTTCTCCCAAACAGGGCAGTTTAAGTCCTCTGGGATTCTCCAGGTGAACGGGACTGGGACTTCTCTACACACCGTTTCTCCCCAGCCTTTCACAGTGGAGTTTATATCCCAGCTTCCTCCTGAAGGAATTTTCTGAGCAAAACCAAGAGGAACATCAAGCTGATGCTGATGATGACAAACACAGCTGATGGATGCAATCCAGCTCTGCAACCTGACCACTTGCCACTCAGGTTGGCTCCTGGTCCTCTTCTGACCATGGGTTGATGCGATCCAGAAAGCCCTGAATGATTTGTACCTCCCACTGCAAAACACCTCCCACCTCACAGAGTAAAGACCCACAACAGCTCTTGACATTCAAGTGACAGGAGAGCAGGGCTGTCCTTGGGAGCTCTCGATCCTGCAGCACCTTCAGAATCACTTAGGTTGGAAAAGATCCTTAAGACTGAGTCCAACCATTAATGAGGCCACCACTGGCCCATGTCCCCAAGTGCCACATCTGCACATCTTTAAATCCCTCCAGGAATGGTGACTCCAGCACTGCCCTGGGCAGCCTCTTCCACAGTCTGATGCTGGGGATTCTCTGGGCATCCTGCCACGCAAATCTCCCCGAAGTTCCATGGGAAGACAAGGCTCCTGCACAAGCAGCAGCATCTGATCAGCCAGTGCCTGACACTGAGTAAGGACGTGTTTGTCATTTCTTCCTGGCCTGTTTCACAAGCTTTGTGGCTACTGCCATGCCCTGGGCACCTTCACACCTCACAGGGGTGAGGCCTTCAAGGGAAAGCAAAAAAACAAGCTCTCTGGCGAGGTGGTGGCAGGCAACTGCAGGGAACATCAAAGCTGTGGGCACCAACTCCCATGAAACTTCAACACCAACAGGCACAAAGACCTCACCCAAGAGCCAACAACAGCAAAGTCAACCTCACTGCAGATTTGAAGCAGAGCCCTGGTGCTGTAAGGTCCCAAAAAACATTTAGCTTGTGACAGTGCTGTGCCCAATGAGCTGACGCGGTGAGACAGGACCCATCTGATGGACCACAATTTCAGGAATGTCCAAGCCAAGCCCACCAGGTCAGTGTTCCCCTCTCAGTGCAGAACACATGGACCCCCACCCTGGTCACAACCCTGGAGAGCTCTGGAGATCTGGAGCTGGGCAACACCGTCTTGCACTGCCCAAAACTAGACTCTGGTGCAACACTGGTCACACCAAGAGAAACCCACCACCAACCTCTCACTCCATCTCAGAAAATCATATCACCTGCACGTTCAGAGCTGAAGAAAACCCTTGGTGCTGGCAGAGGAACAGGCAGGGAAGGAGGCAGCAAATACCTCTGTCACTTTATGAAAACACATAGACCCTCAGCAACCAGCATTTGGGAACTTGCTTTTGATCTCAGGTTATGCCTGTAGCATCTCTTTGATGAAACCTGTATTCCATAAACAAATCCTAGCTCAGGGGAGGAAGAGGGTAATAATCAAACATCCCAGCTTGCTGCTGAATTTCCCAAAATAAACAGCATGCTCAGAGTACCAACTCAAACCTTGCTCATCCTCCCCAGCTATCACCACCCCAGACATCTAAACACTGGTGTCCTCCAGCAAAGCATGTCATGGATCTTCATCATCCTCCCTGCATCACTGCAGCAAAACAAAACCTCTGCTTCAGCCAAGACCTCCCCTGCTAAGTGTGTTTACACAGGACAGGAAGGGAACTCCAGCCCCAAAGACACAAACTTCATGGAAGAGCAGTTCATGACCCTGAGGAGCAACACTGGAAAACACCATCTCCATCCATCAGCACCTGTGGTAGTGAAATTCATGGCTCCCACAGAACTATTTCCAGTAAGACAGAGAAGTCTGATTCCCTCAGTCTCACAACCACAGCCCAAGGTGTCCCACAGAAACCACGGCTCCCAGAGACTTTCCCTCCTCTTGCAACGACAGGGTGGTTTCCGGAAAATAAAAGAGGGCTCAGGGCAAAGTGGTGGAAGGAGCTCTCGTTTATGGATTAGGGAAAATTCGTTTGCAATAAGGGCACCTAAGGATTGGACCAAGGAGCCAGGACAATCTTCACAGGAAGAGTTTAAGAGGAGAGAGAAGTGTGTCCAAACTGGCCCAACATGACCAGTGCAGAAAAACAGAGAATTCACCTCAATGATCTTTTCAGGGGTCTATAAGGAAATATTTTGAGTAACTTTGTAAACAATATAAAAACATTCATTCAGAAAATTCAAAGTTAACTAGTTCAAGGGGCATCTGCTTCACTTCTTCTTCTTGAGGATCCCTCACACATCAACTGATGCTCCCCCCACAAAGCAAGGGAGGACTGTATCACAGAATCACAGGATGGTTTGGGTTGGAAGGGACCTTAAAGCCCATCTCCTTCCACCCCCTGCCATAGGCAGAGACACCTTCCACCAGACCAGATTGTTCCAAGCCCTGTCCAACCTGGCCTTGGACACCTCCAGGGATGGGACAGCCACAGCTTCTCTGGGCAACCTGTGCCAGGGCCTCACCACCCTCACAGTCAAAAACTCCTTCCCAATATCCCATCTAACCCTGCCCTCTGGCAGTGGGAAGCCATTCCCCCTTGTCCTGTCCCTCCAGGCCCTTGTCCAAAGTCCCTCTTCAGCTCCCTTGGAGCACCTTTAGACACTGCAAGGGGCTCCAAGGTCTCCCTGAAGCCTTCCCTTCTCCAGGCTGAACAACCCTTGTACATCTTCCCATGGATCTCCTGTGAATTTGAAGCCACTCCACAGAGATGCAGATCCTCCCTGGCTGAGCCAGACTGTGGCTCTGTACTGTTCAACAGAAACAGGATAACTCACACCTGCTGGGACAATTTCTCACCTCTGGCAGCTGAAACCACATAAACCAGTTGGATGCTTACAGTCAACAAGTTTCTCCACCCCCTCTGCAGTTCAGTGAAATTGTTTTTAAGGTCCTTTGTCTAGAACAACACAGACAGCAATGTTTACTTAAAAACAAACACGCAGGACAGAAAGTGCTTTCCCTGAGCTTCCCGAGGCACGCGGGTTCTGCTGGAAGGCGCAGGGCTGGCGGGGAGGGGAGTCCTGCTGAACAGCTACAGTAGGTGAGACGACCAAACATCTGAAAGGCTGGAAAAATAGCTTTAGAAAGCATTAGCTCCCACACTTCCATGTAATCAGATACAACACTAGCCAACAAAATCCTGGGTTTAATAGCCAATCCAAGTTTTCCTTGGCTGGCAGACAAAATTTGCTTTCTGTTTTTTAACTCCAGCATAAGCCACTCCTGAGAAACAGATTTTGCCTGCGCTGTATTTTAAACAAGTCAGTAAGGGTGTGATTTAGAGGAGTTAGTGCTCAAAGGTTGGGGTGAGGTTTTCCCATTTCTCATTGCTGAGCAAATGCCCTACTCTCACCCACGTGTCTGGCATGTAGGAAGCCTGTCTAGGGCAGCAGTGTGTGATCCCCCAGTGATTTCTGAATGATTTTCCATCACTCTGAGCAGATATATTCTGTTTTAGAGCCGTCCTACTGACACACTCGTTGTGTCAAGCTGCCCTTGCCCTTAAGATCTCCATGTCTGCACAGGTAAGACTCCACATGGAGAAAACAGGGTGTCCATCCAAGTGATTCCATGTTATTTGACAGGAGAAGAATCAGGGATCCCACCGGTAACATCCTTCAAAAAAACCCCACCCATTTCCAGGGCACAAGGAGGACAAGGATACCAACAACCTGGCAATTCCATTTTTATCAGCTAAATAGTTTTCAGGCAGGCAGTTACCTGCGAATCCTCAAATAAATATGCAAGACCACCATGATTAAAGGATGATCTGTGCAACCTCAACTAATACATATATATATAAAAAATATTTTATAATCTTACCCATTTTGATAATTGGCCTGTTCAAATCTGGGTACCAAGATTCTTTCTGAAGTGGGAAAGTTGGAGGGTTTAGATTCCTCTCAATGGCTGCACAACCTTTTTATCAAACTTTCCGAATCCACACAGGCACAGACAGCGTGTAAGAAAGAGCCTGTGACCCAAAGGTGAATATTTCACAGTCTGTCAGTTGTCTAAGGCACTGGTTGGACTTGATGACCTTAAAGGCCTTTGCCAAACTAAATTATGATTCTACAGTTGTGCACTTGGATAAATACACTGGTTTTCCAAGAAAAGATCATTCTAAAGGCCTAAAGACAGAGCATGTGCATTGCTCCGTATGCTCACGCTACATGAGTGCAGGATGCACAGATATGATTTCTCTGTCTTCATAGGTGAATTAAAAACCCCAACAGGTTGCTAAGAGCCATTTAGGGCTTTATTTTTATTTTTTTTTTGACCAGCCATCCATGTTCAGGGACAGGATTCCCCAGGACAGACGCCCTGTGGGTGAAGCCCACAGCCCTGGGGCCGGCTGGGCAGGAGGCAGAGCAGCACATCAGATACAGCAAACCCATGACCACGGGTCTAAAAATACGCTCCTGGTATCACGGCAGGCCAGGAATAGACCAGGAAGGGAGGATGGATAAAGCTGTTCTGACAGGATTTTCTTTGTTTTATCTTTTCACACCTCCCCAAGGCTGCAACTGTGAAAGATTAACCCTGTGAGATGAGCCTACGTGCCCGGCCCTGGGGGGACCTTTTTGCTCCCAAGGTCCCTGACAGGAGGGTGGGGCCAGGTGGGGGTCAGGATCTGCCCCCAGGGAACAAGGGACAGGATGAGAGGAAATGGCCTCAAGTCGCACCAGAGGAGGTTTAGACTGGATATTAGGGAAAACTCTTCATAGAAAGGGTGGTCAGGCATTGGAACAGGATGCCCAGGGCACTGGTGGGGTCCCCATCCCCAGACAGATTTAAAAGCCCTGTGGATGTGGCACTTGGGGACACAGTTAGTGGTGGCCTTGGCAGTGCTGGGCTAACTGCTGGACTCAATGATCTTAAAGGTCTTTCTCAAACTACACAATTCCATGAATCCATGATTCCTGTGACACCTTTGGCTCTGTCTTCCCTGGCTGAAGGGATCAAAAACCCTCTTGAAAGCCCATAGTTATTGATCTGCTTGTTGCAGTGCGGAGAGGGAAAAGAGTGAGACCTGTCTCAAATATGCAGGGCTGAGTGTGAAGAAATGTCCCTTCAGGTGCTGCATAAAGGGCACTTCATAGGGAAGAAGTAAAGAGAGACCACAGCCACTGGCAGGTATCCTAAGGGCCTGCCACGAGGTTGGAATATCCCGCCTTCTCCCTGAAAGCAGATTCACAACATGCATTCTGAGACAAGGCTGGAGCAGGTCTGGGGAAAGACCCAGTTAAGAAAAACCAACCCACAAAAAACCCCTCTATGAGACCATTCACAGATCCATCAGTTGATGTGAGGGCCAGGAGGGGCTGAACTGGGGTAATTTACTCTTATTGGCTGAATTAGGAGACTAAAGGTAAGTTTGCAGGAGGTGAGCCCAGCCCCCTGGTCAGCAGCAGCTCCACCAGGTACCCTCTGGGAAGCTGACATTCCCATGCTGAACCCCATGCTGAGTCCACTCAAACCCCTGGTAAGCTGCTGCAAAGGTTAAACACACCACGAGATAAAAACCCAAACCCCACCTCCAGCCTGAATGTCTCCAACATCCACTCCCAACCTTTCATGATCTTAAAACCAGCTCCTGCCCTCCGCTGAAACCACCTGTGTCGGTATTTATGGATGGATGCACCAACTCCTTGTGTCCTCGTGGATAAACTAAGTGACTGAGTCTCCTCAATCATTCCCCCAAACACAGGCTGCCACAGGGACTTCTCCCAGGTGCACCACCCCCTGACAGGGGACTAACAGAGATTTATCCCTCAGGCAGCACATCTTTCATTGACCGTGTTACCCCTGTCCGATGATCCCGCACTGGCAAAGGCTGAATTTAACATCTTCCTCCAGTGCACCTCTGCTTAATATGCAAACCAGACAAATCAACTTTCCATGCAAGTTCATCAGCATTTAAATGAGGGTGAGTCCCTGCAGGGGTTGGACTCTAAGGACAAGGGGAGGAATTACAAAAATTAACACCCATGGTATTGATCATAAACTCAGGAGGTCCATCACTCTCCAGATCAGTGTCTCCAGTAGCTGATCCTCTCCTAACCTGCAGTCAACACACCTTCCCCAAGCCTGGGTTTGCTACAAGGGGATTTATTACAAGATGTGGAGGGAAGGACACTCCCATCCTTCCCTGCTGGAGGCATGTAGTCTGTGTGCAACTCTGGAACTCAGCATTCCAGGTGAGAAGTGAGCCACAGCACGTGAGGTGCAACAGCACAGAAGAGCCTCACCTTTGCTTAGAATCATAAAATCATGAAGGTTGGAAAAGCCCTCTAAGGTCACCAAGTCCAACTGTTCCCCCAGCACTGCCAAGGCCACCTCTAACCCATGTCCCCAAGTGCCACATCTACATGGCTTTTAAATCCCTCCAGGAACGGGGACTCCACCACTGTCCTGGGAAGCTTGTTCCAATGCTTCCCAAAAAAAAAGATCACAGAGAAACTCAGAGAGGTGAAAACCTTGCTCCCACCTCCACACCCACATGCCAAATTCAACTGATCTCTTCTCCTTTGGCAGAGGGTTTTGCACAGCCCCTCGCTGCCTCCATGAGCACTCCCAGATCTCCTCCTCATCCCGGTCTCCCTTGCTTTTTCCTGCTTCTGACTCCTAAAGAGCAAAGGGGCTGGATTGCAGCAGAACCCTGACTCTGAGTGGCAGCAGGAGATGGGACGTGTCCTGCCAGTGCATCACTGCCCAAAGAAATTAGGGAATTAGGGAAAAGTCCAAAGAGGCTACAATCAGGCTCTGTAGGGACCTGCTTTGTGTCTGTGCTTCCAGGTGAAAAGCCAAACTACCAGCAGGCGAGCGAGGAGACAGGGATGAAACAGGGCTGGGCTCCTTACCCCCCCGCCCCCTTCTTCTTCAAGGGCTGCAAAAGTGCCTGAAAATAGAACATTTGTAATGGCAAAAAAAAAAAAAAAAGTTAAAGCAGCAGAACTGGGTCAATCAGCAAATGGGCTGATTTAAGAGCGAAGTCGCAGCGTTCGTAATGGGCTAAAAACGGCACTGATGCGTTGCCGAGAAGGAATATAATTAAGAGGCTTTTTAAAGCGGCGCTTCCCCACCCCAGCCACAGAAATCACAGCTCACACTACCAGGATTGCTTCCACCTCATGGAGCAGGAATGCGCTGGCGTGCCGCAAGCTGGCCGAAGAATGCGGAGTTTCCGTGGGCCGGGAGAAGATCCCGAACGGCAGCGGTTCCCGGCATTCCTTCGTGGGTACATCACTGCTATCCAGTTATAAGGCACAGCAACGGAAATGGGGCTGGGGAGGGGGGGGATATCTGACGTTTTGGTGTTTAAGGAAGGGGGCTGGGAAAGCTGGTGTGTAGCCCAGTGGGTGAGGGAATGAAACAGAGATTAAATAATGGGATGGGTGATGGGGTGCCTCTCACTGGAGGCTCTTCCCGGGGATGTCCCGGGAGGACCTAAGGAGTACTTATGTAAGGAACACACCTTCCAACAGTTCATTCAAGAACGAGCTTCTTGGAAGAAAACTTTGCCCTAATTAGGAGCAGATGGCCCAACCTGAGCAGGCAGCGGGCACAGCTTGGGAGCTGCTGAGCAGAGAAACTCCGGCCCTGCACTACCCAAAGGGTCACACCAGCAAACCCTCTGCCCCCCTTCGGACACCAAACCCAAACCGGCGCCTCACAGAGGAACAGAACTTTCCTGGATTCTCCCAGGGCTGTACAACAGAACCACAGAATTATTTAGGTTGGAAAAGACCTTTAAGATCATCGATTCCAACCCCAAGCAGGTCCTGTGCCCCTCAAAGTCTGCTGGAGCCAAAGGGCCACAAGGTCGACTATGGATCCCGTAGCTCCGGAAACCCGGCAAATAGTTGGGGTGAAGCCATTGCTTCATGTCCAAGGACACCGTCACGCTTTGGAAGCATCTCTGGGGACATCCCCACCCACTCTGCCCTGCCAGAGAGGAGCAGAGTGGATGAGTCAGACCCAGAAAGTTCATTCCCTCGACTTCTGCTGCTGGCTGCAATTAATCTTTGGGGTAATTAGATAAGCAGCCATCCCTCTAAACTTGTCAGAGCTAAACTGCGTGTGGCACCATCCACCTTGGGGCTGGTGACCTCCTTCCTAATAGACACCTTCCCCATCCCACGGTGACAGCCCTTTTCCTCTCCATCTGTCCCAAACACAAAGTGATTTGGGACCAAGGAAAGCTCCACATCGGCTGAGGGTGATGGGGGTGAGAGGAAAAGGAGGGGACACAAAAAGTGGGGCAGAGAGAGCTAGCTGCTCCTCTTGAGAAACCCCAATTACCCCAGCTTGAGCTATTCCACCTCCCTCTAAACATCCCAGCACGGAGCTGGCGCATCGGGCGTGCCAAGCCCCAGCAGCTCCCCGCTGGAAAATTTTGGCTGGTGCCTCCCCCTCCCTGCACACAAAACCCTCGCTCTCCCTCTCTCGCAGGCACGCACAGGGAAAGGGAGGGAGAGCAGAGCAGAAACCACAAGCAAATGTTCTGGTGCAGTATTTCCCCTCCTCAGACCGTTCGTCCTACTTGAGATTCGAATCGTGTTTAAGGAATTTCAAAAAAAAAAAAGCAAAGCCCTTCCCCTGTGCCGGAGGCGGCTCCAGCGGGACAGGCTGCTCTCGCTCACCAGAGCAAGCACAGGTCCCTCCACAAGAGCTTCCACAAACTGGAAAATAATTAAGCATCACTGGGAAATCTAGTATTTTTTTCTTTTTTTTTTTTAATATGGAAAAAATAATCGCGGCAGACGATATACGTTGGGAAACCTCCAAGAGTTTGACCTTTAGCTGAGCAGCGAGGACAGTCAGGCAAGTATGCCTGAGGACTGCATACACATGCAAAGGAGCTCCAGAGGATTTTCCAAACCCTCCACAAACAAACCACTCATCTCCTTAAAAAAAAAAAAAAAAAGGAGAAATATTTTCTTCTCTATTTGCCTGTCAGGGGATGCTCAAGTCAGGGTTACACACGGCACTACCCAACCCTACACTGCACTCTGAGAGGGTTTATTTCACGTGGACTCTCAGCTGAATAGGAGGAATGAGCCTCTCCCCTAATTTTAAGGAAAAAGGAAAATGAAAATGAAGGTTTAGATTCCTCATTGCTCCAAGGAATCTTTTCATTGCTCTGACAATGAAAAGGAGTGCAGGGAAGCGTGGAGGAGAAATCCATTCATCTTCTGAGGGTCCTTGGCTCAGCCAAAATGAGATGATTCAGCTTAAACCCAAAAACCCTCACAGCGAAGCGACAACCAAACCCACTCTTGTCGCAGGACGATGCAGGGGACTCGACCCTTATCTCTGGAAAACTGGGATCAGAGGTAACCAACCTGATGTGACCGTTTCCATCCCGCCTCCCCTACGGCCGCTGGAGCTGCACAATGTTTCCAGCGCTTTGGAAAAATAGTTTCAGGTTCTGCTGCCTCTATCTTGGCACCGAAACCAAGTTTCCATTAGTGAAAGGCTGAGGGATGATTTCACTTCAGAGCTGAAATGGGGAAACCAGCAAAATGAGTAAGATGCAGCTCAACATATGCCGGGGTCTTTGTCATAAGCCTGTGCTGAAGAATGAGGGTGTATCAGCTTTTTTTCGGGGGACAAAACACCCAAAACACACAGGGAGGTGCTTTTAAAGAGGATTTCTGGTCTGTGTTCCAGCTAATTCACCATCAGGGATCATCTGGGATGGCGTGGGATAGCTGGTGTGGGGGAAACAGCCCAGGAGGGTGCAGGAGTACCCCAGGATGGGCAGGGGTATGGGGAAGAAAGGATCCAGCCCAGGAGAACACCCCTGGGTCCAACAGGGTCTCCCCAGGCAGCGAAGGTGCAGGAAGGCAGCAGACAGGGAAGACAGGGAAGCTGATCTCCGACTGGCTGCCAACGGACGCCGAGGTTATTCACGTCCAAACAAATAATTCTTCTATAAATAACACGGCTGCTCCGACTTCCTGAGCGAAACCCTTCTTTTCTGGAGCTCCCAGAGGTGGTGGAAGGAAATGGCGTCGGCTGGAGGAGCTCCTTGCAGGCCGTGGAACCCCCCAGCACTCGTGGGGGGGATCACAGACCGGCTCCCCCACACGCTGTCCCCGTCCCCCCTCAGAGCTGGCTCACGCACGTGGGACACGCACCAGCTGCCCTGCAGAGCAGCTCAGTGCACCTCAAGGACAAAGAAAATCTTGTTTTTCCTTCTTTTCCGACTTTTTTCCTTCTTTTCGTGCCACAACAACGAGCTTTGCAGTGGAAGCCTTTAAGTGACAGCTCCTCACGTGCGTTAAAGAGGCACCTTTCTGGCACCGCTTCTCTGGCCGAGCACAGCAAAGGCACCTTGGAGCCAAAAAAGCATCAAGACTCATCCCTGGCGAGGAGCCAGAAGGTGCTGCCAGCATCTCCAGGCAGCAGGGACGCAACAGGGACCCAGGCCAGGCAGGAGACGGAGCTGGGAACGGCGCAGGTATTCCTTGGATCCTCTTGTCTTTGGAGCATCTCGGTTCATGTTGCTGCTGGGCTGCCTGGAGGAGCCACGAGCCTTCCCACTGCCATGGGTATGGAACAGCAGCGGTCAGGTGTGCCTGAGCCCTGCCCTGAGGGAGCCACGAGGCTGCTCCCAAAACCTCCCGCTTCCTGAGGCACAGCCATCCGTCTAGACAGAGGACATTCCTCGCCCTCCATCAGCCCAGTGGCTGGTATGAGCCATGTCCTCACTTGCCAAGGGCAGGATCCAAGGTGAAATCCCACAGGGGAAGAATCCTAATCCTCCCAGGAAAGTCAAGGATGCCTCAAGAAGATGTTTTGGCACTGCATTCCCTGCACCACAGAGGGTTCAGCAGGAGAATGCCCAGGTGTCTCCTCCAGCCCCAGGAGCTCTCCATAGAGAGGTCACATATGGCAAGACACCTTGGACACCTGGGATAACCAAGTGCCTGTCTAGATGGTCAGGAGGACACTTGCTAGGGTGGAAACATCCCTGGAAGTGTTCAAGGCAAGACTGGATGGGGCTTGGAGCAACCTGGTCTAGTGGAAGGTGTCCCTGCCCATGCCAGGGGATTGGAACAAGATGAGTTTTAAGGACCCTTCCCACACAAACTGTTCTGGGATTCCATGAAACCAAGCTCCTGAGAGCAAAGGATGGATCCTGCACCATTGCCCAGCCTTAAGATGCTACTGCAGCCGGAGATGTCAGGAAAAATGAGATATCCCATCTCCAGACATCCAGAGCTTCAGAGAAAAACACACAAGATCTTCTCCAAGAGGTCTGACCCACATCCTCTTCTCTCCAGGGGAAAACCAGCACAGGTGATATTTCAAAGCAGAACAGCAAAACTGGCTTTTTTTCCTTCTGCTTTCAAGGAAAACCAGGCATCTGAGGCACACAAAGGCCTGAGTGCTTCTTCCCCTGTGCAGCTATTCTGTAACTACAACTGTCCACAGGTTCCTAAACCTTTGAACATTTGAGTCCCACTGACTTGTAACAGGTTGCAGACATGAAGTTATTTAAAGCACTTGTAAAATATTAATTGACATTTGCCTTACAGAGGGGGGGAAAAAGGGAAGAGACAGAGACAGGAACCCCAGGGATCCAGACGATCCAATTTCAGGCACCTAATTAAAATTAAATTTCAATTAATTTCCAATTACTTTATTTTAAACTTATTTTGTGTTTATACTTTTTTTTTTTTTTTGTCAGTTGCCTAAAAATGAGTCTGCCCCTTTGGTTGCTTTTCAATTAAATATCATCCTGACACTCAAATTGATGCTTTTATTTGCTAACTCTGAGGTTATTCAAAATCCCTACACATTTAATTCAAGGACTTCAAGAGAACTTGACAGACATTCCCCACCTCCCTTTTTCACTACTTTGGGGATGATGAATCATTATATTTACTACTATTTTCTTCGCAGTGACGTGTTAAACTTCACTCAAGTGGAAACCGAAGAGCGGAATGACAAGGTGGCTTTGGTGCTGTGGGAATACTGAGGGAGAAAACAATGGGATCAAAGCTTATTTTGCTTGTATTGTGCTTTGTAATTTTTTTTAAGTTATTTTTTCTTATTATTTTTCTTTTCTGGTCAGTCTCAAGAGTTTAGAAGCAACAGATCTTTCCTTAACCTGGGGGTTGAAGAGGGAAACATTCTCGGCCTCGTCTCTGCCCTGATGATTTTCTTTGCTTTGAACAGAACTGCTTTGCCATGGAACAGAACTGGTCAATTCAGCCAAAAGGAGGAAAATTTAGCACTTTGACAACCTCTTTACAGATACTTTCCTATAAACTCCTCACCCCCAGCAGTTTGACTTGAAAACTCTGGCAGCAAACAAGCAGCACCTGAATATTTAATGTGAAGCACAGCAACTCATCCCGGTTACGTTTTTACATTAAAGAAGGCTGTCATCATGTGGAGTCTAATTTTCATTCTTTCCCTACAAAAAAAAATATGCCTTAAATAAAAATTAAGAAAGCCCTGTTTGTTTATCTGCCTTTTTCTGTGTTTACATCCCACACTTAGCCTGAATTCCCCAGCATTATACAAAGGCTGGGAGCTGCTGCGGAGAAGCCGGATGGCTGATGCTGTGATAAATACCTGGAGGCTCTCTGCCATCACTAATGAGTGAAAATATGTATAGAAGCAGGAAAAAAAAAAAAAAAGCTTTCCAGAAGTTGGAGTTACAGTGCTCATCTCTGGAAGCGTTCCCACTCGTTTTTGGAAGCATGCATGCCGAGGGGGGGAAAAAAAAAGAATCCCAGAGAACCTGTGGGCGTCTGAAGCCACCTCAGCTTTGAGAGACTGAAGATCTGGTTTAAAATTGGCAAAAACATCCTTCTGCAGAAAGACAAACTGCAGACAGACATGATTCAGTGCTGCTCAGGAGTAAACCTGCACCAGGGATGTTTGCAGGGAAAGTAAAACAGAGGATGTGACAGCAGAGAGGGAGCAAGAAGTGCCCCAGGAAGCTCTGCACCAGATTCCTTGCACTTTGAAATGGGGAATAGGTTTTTTCCTGAAGGCACTGCTGACATGTCAAGTATGTCTTCTTTGCCTCTTTCCTCCCCCACAAAAAACCCCAACAAGCACTGGTTTAGATCAGAGCTGCTTCTGTTCTGAACAGGGAGTTCCTGGTCACTCCAAGATCTCTCCTTCCGTAGGATCTGACGTTCATCCCTGCACTTACTGCTTGAGTGCAGCCACTCCGGGGTCACGGTGACAGATGCAGTTGCAGAGAAAACTGAATATCCAATAAACAACTCAGTAAAGTGACTTCCCTGTGCCAGTCCATTACATGTTCTTCCCAGGATAAGCTCCGTGCTGCCGCACCAGGCTGGAGCCCCGGGCGATGTGACCGGTTCCCGATGGAGCTGAGCCAGGATCGCAGGGAGCAGCAGGAGCTGTGGCCGTGCCAGATCATCAGTGACTTACCCAGGAGCACATAGGGGGACTGGTGGCTGATGACAGCAAATAAAACATCCCCACCGAGCCCAAGATGGGCACAGCAGGAGCTCCGACCTCGGGGAGTGGTGACTCCGAAGCCAGCGCTGGGATGTCCTCGATGCCACATGACAGTGTTGTGCCTGGCAGCTCTTTCTTTCCAGACACACCAGCCTGGAGCAGAGCACCACGGCCCCAGGGGTGACACAGGAACCTCAGGAGGCAGGACACAGCCTTGTGTGGTGCTCAGGGCGCTGGGGAAAGGGAACGGAAAAGCTGCCAGCTCCCAAACATCCTATGTGTGCTCCCTGGGCTGACACCCACCCGGGGGGTTCAGTTTGGGAGGGGACAGGGACCCTGTCACAGCCCACTGCCATCCCCCTGCATGGCCACAGCAGGGACAAGGGCTGCCAGACTATGAGGTCTCATTTAAATCAACAAAGGAGCAAAGATGCACGTTGTGTTGGGGGTTTTTTGGGGCTTGTTTTTTGTGTGCACAGTTGAGTGACACTATCGGGTCTAAAATCACTTCTGCATAGTTTTGAATTGCATGTACCTTCAGTACAAGGAGCTGAAAGATTCCTGGCACCAGCACATGCCCCAGAGGACTGAAATCCTACATTTCCTGCCCCCAAAGGCTTTTCAACCCCTGGCAGACCATGGGCATTGCACGAGCCAAAACCAGGCTCCTGGTCCCCCTTCACTAGGGGATGGCCAGTTCCCCCCATCAGCACCACTGTAAATGGTCACAAAAGAGAAGAAAACCACCTGCCCCATCCAGCAAAAACTGGTTTAAAAACCAGTGGAATAGGCAAGAAGTTACCACTCCCTTCAAATCACTAATGTGCAGCCTGAGAAACAATGTCAGCAAAACTGCAAAGCAAACGCCGATTTTTGTTTTTAAACCGTGCGAGCAGCAGTTCTTCAAAACCCAGCTTTTCCCCAGTTTTGTTTTCCTTGTGAAATCTGTCAGTTTGAATCATTTCTCCGGATCAGGAAAGTGCTTTCTGATCCTCCATCCCCAAACCCGACAGCTTTGCTCGTAACGCCTTTAGAAAGAAAGGGAAAAAAAAACATCTTTCTGTTCTCTTACTCCATCCTCAAAGAGGCTGGTTTGATTCCTGATGCTCCAGCATATTTCTGTCTTTTACCACACTTCAAGGCTATTTTTTCCCTGCCAAAGTATGCAAGGAAAAGCAACACAAGCCCTGCAGCTTTGGGGGAAGGGCCAGCCCTGCAGCTCTTATTATCTTTGGATGGGAAGAGGGAGAGAGAGACAGAGACGTTGTTAATGCCTTGGATATTTCTAGATCCTACCACTGTCCTACCAAGGAAGTCTGAAACATAAAATGCCATTGGAAACATCACATGGGGCATAAAAAAAATTCAGTGTAAGAGCCTCATTTGCTTTATTATCAGCATCTGGAGGTTTTTAGGTGCAGCCAGCTTGAAGATTATCCTGGTTATGCAGCTCATGTGCTGCTCTTCACAACTGAAACCAGCACCAAACCTTCACCTGGGGGGGTCACAAGTTCCTAAACACATCTCTGGTATTAAACATTTTATGGACTTGAAGGTTTCCTTGCACCTGGGATGTGATGTGACATCCAGCTACACATCCAGCCAGGGGAAGGGCGAGATGGGGCAAAACTCCAGGTCTGGGTCACTCCCCTACTGCTGACAATACAAAGTGTGGAGTCTGTGCACGCTATTATTTTGTGGGATTAATCCCATCCCCTCAGCCCTGAGCAGCAAACACAGAACTGCCAAGTGCAGTCTACATCAACTCAAACCACCATGGCTGTGACGATCCATCACCCCTAAACCCACAGTCCAACCACATGGATGCTCTTCTCCAATGATACATTTAAAATAGGGGGTGATATTAATTGCTCTGCTGAAAGGCAGAGAGTGAGCAAAGCTTCAAGATTCACTTACTTCCCCCAGAACAAGACACCAAGTCCTGCAATCTGTTATCCATTAGAAAAGAAGTAGCCCAAAGAGATTCCCATTGTTCTCCTGCTTCTGGGCGTCAGCTTCCCAAACTTACATCTCAAGCCCAGTGGGTCTGGATGGAACCCAAGGAAGTCCCCAGAAATGCCGGGCTTTTGGAAAATCAGAGTTTATACTTGGAAAGCATCACTTTATAGGCCTTGCTACCGAGAGGATTTCCCACACATCCCGTCTGAATTATCCCAGCACAAATCCCCTGTCAGGTTGAGGATGAGGCACCATGTAGGTCACAGATTAAGGGACACAGCAACCAAATGGGAATGGCAGGAGTTTTGACAATGCACACACTGATTATCCTTAACCTTCCCAACTTCAGCAACAAGCATCCCAGGAGCATGGATGACAGAGCAGGTAAACAGAATGAGATATTCAGAAACCAGGATGGTTTGGGTTGGAAGGGACCTTAAAGACCATCTCCTTCCAACCCCTTGCCATGGGCAGAGACACCTTCTACTAGACCAGGTTGCTCCAAGCCCCGTCCAACCTGGCCCGGAACACTTCCAGGGATGGAGCAGCCACAGCTTCTCTGGGCAACCTGTGCCAGGGCCTCAGCATCCTCACAGCCAAGAATTCCTTCTCAATATGCCATCTAACCCCGCCCTCTGGCAGTGGGAAGCCATTCCCTTTGTCCTGTCCCTCCATCCCTTATCCAAAGTGCCTCTCCAGCTCTCCTGGAGCCCCTTTAGGGACTGGAAGGGGCTCTAAGGTCTCCCTAGAGCCTTCTCTTCTCCAGGCTGAACAGTCCCAATTCTCTCAGCCTTTCCTCAGGAGATGTGGTCCAGCCCTTTTACCATCTTCATGGCCCTAGAATATCCCCAAATCCATGCTCCTCACATCCCTGGGGCATCCCCAGCCATCAGCCCCGTTCAGTACAACCAAAGCAAAGCTCTCAGGTTTTCATCCACAGCTCCATAAAACAACGGGCATCTGTTCACTGACTCCGACACGACACAAACCCAGACTTTACAGAGTTTATCCAAAGCAATTCTTTCCAACTCAGGAAAACCAAGGCTCTCCTGGCTGAAGGACAGTCCATGCTGTTGCTCTGCACGTCCTGCAATCCTGCAAACTGCCCTGAGCAAACGGTAAAAATGCTGATTTTTTTTTTTTCCCCTTTTGATCAGCATCTCGCTGAGATGGTCTCACAGGAGGGGTCTGGCTCGGCTCTGGAGACTCAACAGGAACAGGACTTGCTGTGCCCATGGTTTGGGAAACCCCTCCTACCCCTCCACAGATGTTCCTCCGAACAGGACTGCTAACTGAGCCGACACCTCCCCGTCCGGATGAACATATGGCTGTGCTTGTACCAGCGCTGCTTTCATCGTCCCCACAGGTGCTCTAAGGACAGGCTGGACCACAGAAGGACCATTACAGGCCTTTTTATGGAAAAAAAATAGCCTTCGGGGTTTATTTTCCCCCCTGCAGAGCCTGCCCATCCCTGCAGTGTCTGGTTATGAGCCCTGGAGCCGTGGTCCAGGTGCCTGGCTTGAGGACACAAGCCATCCCCTGCTTCCCTGGGTATCCAGCTGGAAAAGGTCCAGAGAGCTCTAATTAACCAAACTGCTCGTTTACCTTCACAGAGCCGCTTTTCTCAAGGGCTCCACCGGAGATGAGGGAGGGATGCTGTGCCCTGTGGGGGCAGATGGATGCAGAGCTGTCAGCTCACACAGGTGCCAGCGCAAACCAGCCTCTCCAATGGCTTCATGGACAGGGGGACAAAAGGGAGAGTCGGGAACACAAAAGCTCACTGAGGCAGGAGCAGCTCCACAGACCCCCCCCAAACACATCAGGAAGGGGTTTGCCAATGGATGCTCCTGGATCCCAGGTTTGCCATGAATCGCTCCTCCTTTCCTCAAGGGCACCCAGGTCTCATTATACATAATCCCAGCTCCTCTCAAGATAAGGTTTTATCACATGAAAGGAAAAAGCAACCACTAGGAAAAGGACTCCCCAGGTGAAAAAGGATCAGGGAGCCCATATAAGACTCTCCTCCAGAGGGAAACAAGCCGACTATGGAGCCACAAACAGGAGAGAACACGGATAACAAGGCACATGTGGGAGAGAAAAGGGAGCTACGGTTAAAAATAAATAAAAAAAAAAGCAAAAGGCAGGAAAGTGGGACATAAAAAGAAACCCCACCAGGAGTGATGCAGAGCTGGCTTTCAGTGCTCCAGCCCTTGTGTTTTCTGGCCTTATTTACGAAACACAAATAATCCAGCCTTCTCCGTAAGCAGCCAGATCCGGTGGAATTACATGTCTGAATACCCTCGGTAAACAGATGGAAAGCTGTGGAAACATAGCTTAAGGCAATGTGTGCTAACAAGGGGGCCTTTATCACCCAACCTGGCAGAGGGAAACACGCTGGCCCCGGCTGAAGTCCCTGCAACTGGTGTGTTCCATCGGCTCCGACCGGGATACCCCTGGCTGCACTCATTTATTTTCCCCTCTTGGGATGCAGATGGGACACACTGGAAACAGACAAGGAAAAGGGATGCTGCTACCCAACACTGTCCCTTCGTGGGGCAGGAGAAGGGGTGGTGAGAGCAAAACATGCCGGAACCACCTTCCCCCTCAGTGCTGAGCACCTGCCTTATCTCCGGATAAAGTCCCTGACACGTCCCACCGGCGAGGACAGGCATGGGAGAGAGGATTTCCTGCCCGAGGAGCACATCACCCACTGGAGAGAGCAGCAGGCAAGAGCTGACCCCATTTCACAGAGTCGCTGGAAAATGCTGAAATCAAATCCAGCTCACCCAGAAAGCGGGAGCTCGGCTCCAGGAATGAGGGAGCGCAGTTGTCTGGCCAGACCGGAGGATCAGCATGCTCCCTCCTGGCTGCAGGATCTAAGGATGTGAAAGTATTTTCCAGACCAAAAACATACTCATTTATTTTCAAAGATCTCCTATTAAGGAGAGCCCTGTTCCTACAGGGACAAACTCCCACCTCTGCCGAGAAGTTGCTCCAAGCTTTTTTTGCAAGGAAAGCTCAGGGCAGAGGGGTCTGTGGAACAATTCCTCCTTTCCCCACCATCTGCATGGGTGAGGCAAAGGCTCCTTGCATGCAGGATGAGTGGAAGGACTCACATTTTTCGGCCAAGATGGCCACATCCAGGCACCCCCAAAGCAGAAATCCCAATCCCCATCTCTCCCTCCTGCACCCACACGAAGGATGGCAAAGCCACTGCAGCCTCCTGCTTCCACGGTGTGCTCAAAATGAATTATTATTATACTCAGTCCCAATAAATTCCTACACTCAGCTCAGACACCTCAGCTCTTATTTGTTTCCAGCAAGGAGCATTCCAGGCTACTCTTGATCAAAAAGAAAATAACCCATGAAATTCAGGTGGAGTTTTATTTATGTTTTGCTACCCAAAGAAACTTTCCTTCCATTTAAACCTTGCTGTCTGATGACAGGAGGGGAGTCAGGGCTCTTGTTGAAGAGCTGCAATCCTCTGTGACCATGAGATAGAGAAAAATAAGGAGTCTTCCAAATGCATATCCTGAGCAGGGACCTGTAGCACATGATCACAGAATTCCAGAATGGTTCGGGTTGGTTGGAAGGGACCTTAAAGCCCATCTCATTCCAAGCCCCCTGCCATGGGCAGGGACACCTTCCATTATCCCAGCTTGCTCCAAGCCCTGTCCAACCTGGCCTGGAACACTTCCAGGGATGGGGCAGCCACAGCTTCTCTGGACAACCTGTGCCAGGGCCTCACCACCCTCACAGTCAAGAATTTCTTCCTCACATGTACTCTAAACCTGCCCCTGGCACTTTAAAACCACTGAATGGTTTCATCCACAACGAGGACTCGGGCACAGAAAGATGGGAAACACAAGGGTTTGCTTTGGAAGCTGGAGACTGATGATTCTCCCTAGATATTTACACTTCCAACGGTACAGAGGACTTTCAAAGCCACACTGACAGATACCAGCACCTGTCCCTGTTCAGGTTTACAGGCACCCTCTGAGCACTGCCCAGCACTGTGCCCACACCACACTTTGTGCTCATTGCAGCATTTTCTGACCAAAGACCTCAGCCTGAATCCATTCAGCTCCCTTGGCAGGTAGATCACCTTCCTCTCAGAGAAGGAAGAGAGGACCAAGAAACAAACGTGGGCTAGTGATAAACAATCCCACTGAGACTGCCTTCAGCACAGACCTTATGTGGTTTTGAAGTTGTTTCTCCCAGATCTGCAGAGAAGTGTGTTTGCAACAAGGAGCACGCGAAAGGTCAAGCATCAACACAGATGCTGATGCTCTGACTTCAGCTCATGCCTGCCCAGGCAGGAGCTGGGCTTGTGTGCTCTCCGAGTCCATGCCAGCGGGGTTTTTTGAGCCCAAGAGAGCGTGTTTTACAGCCCAGACACAATTACAGGACAAGGGTGGATATCTGGGATGCAGGGATATGGGTCACAGACCTTGAGACCCTGCAAGAGCTGCTCTCACCGCTGCTTCTCTTCCCTCAATATCAAAATTTCCTCCAAACCTCCTAATTCCTAACTCCTAATGCAGCAGTAGGGATGTTGCAGGTGAGGTGGAAATACAGAGGGCAGTGGATCCAGCAGGAGGAGGAGCAGGAGGAGCTCCCATCACTGCAGATGCCCCATCCTGTTCCTGCCCCACGGCACAGCTGCTCATCCTGTGCCTGCATGTGCTGGCTCCTAAATTTAAACCAGCCAGGGATAAGCTCTGAAACAACAGCCAAGGCCTGGGGATATGTGCGTGCTGGGGGAGGGGGGGAATACATCCCCACTCTTTCCTTCAGCTTATCTCGAAGTCTTGGATGGGGGGAGCAGCTCTGGCACCCGCCAGGCAGAGCCTTCATTCCCATTTCCTTGCCAAAGGCAGAGCAGCAGCAGCTCTGAGAGTCTGGATTAGGGCATCACCTCCCAGAGTCATGGGATATGAGGGATCCTCCCTGGAGCCAAAGGGTCCCCTTGCTCCCATCCTGCAGCAAGCCTGGGTGGGCAGGCACCTCCTCATCCTAGCACACCCCAAATTCCCATCCATACTTCTCCGAGTGGAATTACAGAGCAGTTTAGGTTGGAAAAGACTTAAGATCATCGAGTCCAACTGTAAACCCAGCACTGCCAAGGCCACCACTAAACCATGTCCCCCAAGAGCCACATCTACACGTCTTTGGAATACCTCCAGAGATGGAAGCTGGAATTCAACCATCCCCCCTGGCTGCACAAGGTCTCCCCAAATGATGTTCTCCTGGAGGGTCTCCAAAGGACTCCAAGGCAGAGCCAGAGGGGACTCCTCTGCTGAGGAAAAGGAGGGAGAAGTGGGGTCCGCACGGGAATCCCTTCACTCAGGGTGCTGTGTCCTGCTCCTCTTGGGATGCCAATGAGAAGCATTCCCCAGGAACTGGCTCTTGGCTTGCACACAGACTAATGTGGGCTAGAAGAAAGAAATGTATAGAACAAGTGGTACACTGGAAAAAAAGGAAAATTACCGAAGACTCCCAGAATGGTTTGGGTTGGAAGGGACTTTAAAGACCATCTCATTCCAACTCCCTGCCATGGGCAGGGACACCTTCCACCAGACCAGGTTGCTCCAAGCCCCAGCTCCAGCTGTTATTTCAGGCAGAAAATGCTTCCTCTATCGTGGCAATAAGGAAAACTGAGATATTTCTGTGGCTTCTGCTTTGACGGGAAAAGGGCCGGAGCCGAGAAACGCGGAGCCGCAAAGAATCCCGTGTGAGCCCTTCTCAGGCTCCCCTGCCTGGCTCTGGCACCAGGGACACAACACTTTTCTCTTTCCTGAGCAGGATTTCCCCCCTTTTTTCTCCTCATTACCACACATCACCAGCCAAAGGGACATCTGAGAGGAAGGATGAACAGTAACCGTAAAAAGCCCTGGTTTTTCAAAAACAATTGGAATACTGCACAGACAAATTCACCCTCCATTTGATAGACAAGAGGAAGCCAAAATCCTCTGGACACAGGGAGGAGAACTGCAGCAGCCCCAGCTTCAGCCCCAAGTGTCCAGTTCCATCCCACAACCCTGAAGGTCTTTCCTACAACCACAAACCGTTTTAGCTCAGCCCGTGCCACAATGGCTCCCTTTTCCCCAAACACATCCCTAATGTGATTTAGTGTTTCCATCCCGCAGAAAGCACCTAATGCCTGAGAGGAGAGGGACTGCAGCATTCCAGCTCCCTCCCTGGGATGAAGGACATGCTGAACCACTTGCCCTCAAGTGCCTGAGGAGGCTGATAAGGAGGGAGGGAAAATCCACAGTTACAAAACCTCCACACTAAACAAGCAGAGAGATGCAGGACAGGAGAAGGAAGCTGTGCCCAGGCTGGGTGCACAGGGACCCCCAAAGATGCCAAGGACCCCCAAAGATGCAAAGGAGATGATTTAGGATCCCCCACATGAGCCAGCCAGCCTTGGGAGAGCCTGTCAAGAAGCAGCAGGGCTAAGAGAGGAGGGAAAACCACTGCACACGTCCCCCAGTTTTACAAGCTTTTTTCAACTGCTAAAATAGAAAAACCCTGAGCAAATTTAGCAAAACGTGTCAACAAGTTCTGTGCTACAGCCCAGACACACATGTTCTCCTCAGTAAGATGCATTCTTAGAAACCTTCTTTTGCAAAACCTGTTGGTGTTGGTGTGCCTTTTGTTTTCCTTTCTAGCTCCAAGTACTCACAAGCATCCTGGAGACTTAAAAAAAAAAAGAAAGAATAGACATTTTTAGACTTAAACGCATGGAGAGGACTAAGAGTGTGTCACCACGTGTCTGGGATAGATGTTAAATCCTCCAAAACCATATGCTGGAAATTGCTCCAACAAAAGAGACTGTGATGATAAAGAGAAGCCTTATGTTCAAGTACCCGTTAGTTGTGCAAGATTAGAAATTAACTCACAATCCAATCCTTGTAAAAAGGCTTTAAAAGCACAGGATTCCTCCTTAACATGAAAGCAATGAACTGATAGCTACTCATTATTGAATTACTCATTCAGATTTAACAGCAGCACGAGCACAAAGCTTCTCATCTTCTGTGTTGCCCTGACAAACCGCAGGGCCAAGGGCGAGAGCGTCACATCCAGGATGGCAAATATATCCCGTGGGATTCACATGTAAACCTCACTCCCAGAATCACAGAGGGGTTGGAAAAGATCATCAAGCCCAACCTTTGACCGATCACCACCTCGTCAAATAGACCCAGAGCACTGAGTGCCACGTCCAGTCGTTCCCTGGACGCCTCCAGGGACGGTGAACACCTCCAGGGATGAGTCCCACAGGGACCTGGGCTGCCCTGCTGGATCCGAGGTCAAGGATTTACTGTCCGATCAACGCAGCCTATCCCCAGGGCATGAGGAGTTTAATTATGGAAAAAATAGGCCACTCAGTAGAATCAGAAGGGAGAAAACAAGGTGTTATGTTCTTCATATATTTATCCAAACAGAATCCCCTTTGGATAAGAGGTTGCTGGTGATCTGACCCTCTCAGAAGACAGGATGAAATACAGAAATGCTTCAGGAAGGAGCAGGCCCACAACAAAACACATGCAATACCTACATGCAAAACGTACCTGCACACAAGCAGAACCCCAAAAGATGCCACGAAACCTACCAGGCACCCCAAAACTTCCGAGGAGCTGGGCAAGGCACCTCCACCAGCAGTGGCACGCTGCATCTCTGTGTCCCTCCACACAAGTGTGGCAAGAAACAGCCACACATTAAACAGCTCGTGCCAAAACTCGTGCTGATCAAACACACAGGAGGTGGGTGGACACCTCCATGCCCAAGACCAACGTGGCCAGACAAGCCATTCCCTGAAATAGCTCCTTCTCAGCCTCCTCCTCCTCCCAAATCTGCCTTTGGTTTCAGCTCCAGTTGTTCCCTCACTAATTGCCCCTCCTTAAATAGTCTCCCTTCCTCCTTCCTTGGGAAGGAGTGACAGTGCCCCACAGGGTGACAGTGGGCTGCACGACCAGCAGGAAGCTAAAATAGACTTTCACCAAGATGAACACCCCGCTAGCAGCTGTGACACAGTGAAATGCAACCACCTGGAGGGTTAATGTAGGCATGGATTAATGTAGAGGCTGAAATTCATAAATAGACTGAACATTTCTTTTCTGCAGCGTATTCCCCGGAAAGGAGGAAGGTGGGAGCACCCACAAAACAAGGAATACACCACCCAGGCACAACAGCTGTGCACACCATGAAGCATCAGGAAGAAATTCTTGGCTGTGAGGGTGGGCAGGCCCTGGCACAGGCTGCCCAGAGAAGCTGTGGCTGCCCCATCCCTGGAAGTGCCCAAGGCCAGGTTGGACAGGGCTTGGGGCAAGCTGGGATAGTGGAAGGTGTCCCTGCCCGTGGCAGGGGGTTGGAACAAGATGATCTTTAAGGTTCCTTCCAACCCAACCATCCTGTCATTCTCCATGTGCAGCATCAGCACGTGTGAGGATACGGAAACAGGAAGGAAACAATGATATTCTTGTCACTTACCACCCAATGCACAAAATTAGAGATTAATAAAGCAAAGCAAATAAATCTGAGATGCATTTTTGGGGCAGAAAGCACCTTAAGGGACCGGAAGGAAGGTGCTTTGATACCCTAAATGAGCATCATTGCACATATCTGAAGTCTTTGCAGGAGTTTTCGGGAGAGGTGGGTTTTGCAGTCTGGCTGTCTGCAAGCAAGTGGTGCAGATTAAGGACTGAGCAACGCTGCAAAACCAGCTCTGAACACTCCTGCCATCTGAACCTGGTGAATGGGAAAAAAACCTGACCTGGATATTGGGATTACCCTTGGAAAGCCCAACCTTTCCTCCCTATCCATCAGAAGTAACAGCAGTGGCTCCTTGCTGCGGAGCAAGCCAGGATTTAAATTTATTACGTGGAACTACGAGAATCACACAGTTTGTGCTCAAGTTGTGGTTCACCACTGAAAAAATTCATCTTAGTGAAACCAGAGCGCTGGTGCAGCATCAGATACAGTTATCTCCAGAAGCTGCACCCTTATCTGGTTCCAACACACAGTTCCTCCACAGGATAGGAGGTGGTGGGACGTGATAAGTGGTCAAACCATCCTTAGCAATGTGAAGGTATTGCATCTATAGAACACTGGCCTTGTGTAAGAGAGCAAACACACAGAGGGAAAAGCAGTTGGTGATATGAGGAAAAAAGGAGGGGGGGGAACCCCCACTTCCCTGACAGGATTTATTTTTAGGTGATGGTTGCTCAAGCCTGCTTGGGGAATCGGTGTGTCGGGAGGAGCTCCCGTGCAAGAGGACGAACGGTGACTCAGCAGGTAAGAGCTGTCAAAAACGTGTCCAAAATTGAAAGGGTAGGAAAAAAAATCATAAGGAAAAGCTATAAATACCTCGAGCAGTTTTGTTTCGTGCCCTGGGTGGATGCCTGTGGCTGCAGATGCTGCTCTGTGAAGCAAACTGGGGAACTCCGTCCCTATCCCGAGCACCTGTGGGGGGTTCCCTCCTCCAAAAGCAGGACCCCTGAGCCCAGGAATCACTCTGGGATCTGTGTCTGCCCCAAACACAACATGCCAGGGGATCCCATCACCACTGAATTTCAGCTATGATGCTAAAGACAGCCTTGCCCCTCAAGGTACACCCTGCTCCAGCCTTCATCCCCCTTTACACACCCCTCCGGAGAGGACGGGATCAGGATTTTTTAATGCACATTCAGACAAAAAACACTCTTTTTAAAAAAATTTTAAATAAAAGTCAAAAAGCCCAACCAACATGAAAGGCTGGATAAACACTCCTCCTTTCCCCAGCAGAAATTACAAAAATGCCTTTGAATTTGTTTTGGCAAGAAACAATGTTTTTTATGAAAGAGCTTCATTGAAAAGTCACAATTTGGAATGCATTCATCTATTCTACATTTTTTAAAAAGTTTTAATTACCACTTTAAGGGTATTTTGACATAGTTTATGGTTTGTTAGATTGTGCTGTGTGCTGCAAATGCCAAACACACCTTTTTGGAAGAGCCTTATTATTGTATTAATGCAAAATGTGGGGTTTGTGCTGCCGAGACTCGTGTCGGCAATTGAAAAATAATAAATTAATTCCATTTGGAGAAAACGCTGCCATTTATAACCCAGCAATTAAGAACAGATTTAATTTTAGATATCACTGCATTCTTCAGCTTACTGAGTTATTCAGCACTGACACTGGCACTACCAGTTTATGCTCAGTACTTCAAAAAACAGACCCAGGTCAACTTCTCACCCCTTAAATTAGCAACGACAGACATGAAAAGTTAATGCTGTTTTCCTCTCTCCTGAAAGCTGCAACATACAGATTTTGCGGGGGGGGGGGGGAAAGCAAGGGGGAAAAATAAAAAGCAAGCAAATGCTAGGATTTCTGCTACAACAGGTCAAATTCTATCAGCCAGGGGCACATAAGGAGTTAAGAAAAAAACCCAAACCTCAATGGAGTGAGGCAGAGCTGACTGTGTTTGCAAACCAGGGTGTGCAGACATTTGGAGGGAGAGGGAAGCAGTCCGAATCCTGGCTCTGGAGGGATTCCCACAGCCCCATCTCCCTCCCCAAGGCCAGGCGGTCGGGCAGCAGGTAGGAGATGGAGAAAGGAAAATGCTTTTTATTTGGCCGTGGCTCTGGCAGCAGAGAGGTGATGCCCAGGGAGGTCTGGTGCTGCGGGCAGGGCTCCAGCTGGCACCGGGGGGATGGGAGGTTTGATGGCTCCATCCCACACAGGGAAGAGGCGGAGCAGTCCAGGGACCAGCACCCGCATCCTGGGGGTGACGGGGCACCAGAGCTGGAAGACCGGTGGGAAATGGGATGTGTCCTCAGCATCTCCCCTCGGGCACAGGGCATAAAACACTCACTGTGATCACCAGCAACCTCTACATGTGAAAATAGTCCCCGAGGCGAAGGAAAGGGAAGCTAAACAGGAGCGAGGTCATGGGAACTCCCCTTTCCCCACCCAAGCTCCCGGCCACCCCCAGCAGCAGGAGACCACAATGTACGGAAAGAAGGGACACACTCGGGCTGTGGCAGCAGGCCAGACCTGGAAAGCAAAACTAACACCTGAGGAAAGGGACAAGGAGTGAAATGGTTCTGTAATGAAGGCAAGTGGAGGGCCCTGGGCATCCCCTGCAGCACTGAGGTGACACGGTGACAGCGATTTGCTGTTGTCACAGCAGCACAGGACAGGCTGGGGGATCCCCAGGGGTGGCAGGACCAAAGCAAGGTGTGTTCTGGCCACAGGAATGCTGTGGGGTGGCTGCAGGAGAAGCAGGACGATGCTCTGGGCATCATCCAGACGCCAGAACAGGCAGCACACCCAGAGCAGTGTGAAAACAGCCTGGTTTGGGGGTTTTTTCACATTAAGATGATAAAGACAACACTCACCACAATAACAGTGCAACAAAAAGGGTTTGCAAACAGCAAAGGGATCACCCCCGAAAGCCCAGCACCTGGGGGTCCCAAAGTCCAGGGTGGAGTGGCAGGACTCACACAGACCAGCTCAGATCCTGGGAGAAAAGCTCTCAGCACCCTTGGAACCCTGCCACAGGTAAACATGGATGTGTTTTGAACAGAACCACGTGATGAGGACCCAAAACCCAGCACCCTCAGAGGGGTTTGCCAGCCCCTGAAGGATCCAAGGGCACCTTCATCACGCCGTCAACTGCCCTCCTGGGGCACATGTGAAAGAGCAAGCTAAACTGAATTGAACCTTGGCTTTTACAGGGCTCCCCCTCTTATTTGTACAAAAAAATGGAAAAAAAAAATCCCCAAGCACGCATTTTTATTTACCAAGGTTCCAGCAGTCTCATTTCCCTCTCCAAGGCAGGAGTACTGCTGCACTAATTGTAAGTCTATGGAGAAACAGGCTTCCCTCTGCTTTCACACTGGAATTAGTTACGCTCAGCCTGACCTTGCGTTATTTTGAAGCTCTGCAACATTAAAAGAAAATTAGAGTGACTTGTTAAATCCTTTAAAAGGTAAAACAACCCTATTGCTCCAAGTTCCCATACAAAAAGAAACACCAAACCCAAACCAAAAACGAGCTCTTAAATCACAACTAGGGCTTTAATGTGGTGGGATTTAGTCTTATATTTTAAATTCATTCTTTTTTTTTTGTTCATCTGAACAATCACAGCGGCTTTAATGAGCTCTCCCTGTGAAAACTCCCAACTACAAAGGATCACATTTGCTCGTGTTCCAGAGCTCCACACACCTCGAAAGGAAATCCTAAAGCATCGCGTGCTTCTTAGCAGCCAGATTACCAGCTTTTAATCCTCTCTGCCAGATGTATTTTTAATCTTTTTGTGTGTAATAAAGCAAATTAGTGTAATTGTATGGGCAAACCGAACGAAAATACGCACATCAGATTAAAAAAAAAAGCCGAATTTGGTTGTGTTTTGAAGATCTGGCAAGGAACGGAGCTGGGGGCTGAATTCAGCTCTGCAGGCATTGCCAGGGGAAGAAGTTGCTGCACGGTGAGTGAGGAGCTTCATCACCCTTCAGCCACAAGTCACAGGCTCCCATTCCTCCTCCAAGTCCCCCACAAGGCACCACACCAGCCCTTGGATGAGCAATCACAGGATAGTCTGGGTTGGAAGGGACCTTAAAGATCATCCAGTTCCACCCCCTGCCATGGGCAGGGACACCTTCCATTATCCCAAGTTGCTCCAAGCACAATCCAACCTGGCCTTGGACACTTGCAGGGATGGGGCAGCCACAGCTTCTCTGGGCTGGGTGTGCCAGCTGTGACCCACCACAGCCCTCGGGAGCGAGGAACGGCCCCAGCAGCCCCACAGAGGAACCCCGACAGCAAGAAATATTCTCTGAGGTGGCTCTCAGCATCCCCCCTCCAAGGGACAGTACAGAAGTGGCCTGGGACAGGGGTGGAGACACCTGGTCCAGGCCACTGGCTGTAAGAGGACAGGTTATGCCCCTGGAAGCTCAGGAGTGAGTTCTGTGCCACAGAACCAGCTGATGACCAAAAGGCCGATTTCCGAGATGTGTAAACAGCGTCAAACCCGTAAATCTGCTGAAATCAGGGGCTTTACACCAGCAAGGAGTCGGATCTCAGGGGTCTGTGGGACAGCAGGGCAAGTCCTAAGCCTCCACAGGCCTGGGTTCCCAGCCTCTCCTGTGGCAGGATCCCTGGTTATCACACATTGAGATTACTGACTGCTCAGGGCAGAGGGGAAAATACCAACTATTTCCATTTTAAAAACAGAAAACAACATCAATGCTGACATCCAGTTTGGCTTCGGGAGGGATTTAAAGAACTTGGGCTTCTTCGTTCCCTAATCCCACACCATGCTTCCCTACTACCAGCCAGGATCCACTTCTAACAATGCAAAAGCATCTGCCCACATTTTTGCAATTATTCCAGACCCGGCAGAGAGCACCCTCCCCTTTCTGTAGGGTTAATCTAAAGAACAGTTGCCAAAATGCTGGGAACACAGTCAAACAATAGCTCCTCTGATGAAATTCCTCCACTCCATAGAGAAACCAGTATCCTCCAGCTGCTGTGGCTTGTCCAGAGAGATCTCCGAGTGTTTACCCGCTCCCATAAATAAAAGGGGGGAAAAAAAAAAAAAGATGACAAACTGAAAGATTTGAGTGCAGCTTGCAAAAAAAAAAAAAAAAGAGACTGCAGAGCCCCTGCCATGTAACCACAACACACGTTTTACTAATGCAACATTTGCCTTGTGTGAAATACAAACCCGGGGCAGCAGTGGAGGGAGGGCAACGCCGGCCACCTGTCCCGGGGATAGAGCCTCGCTATACTTATCGGCACAGAGACCACTTCCAGCAGCTCCATCCCCTTAAATCCTCATTCTCAGTGGAATCTCTGATCAGTCATTTATAAAAGCCGGGAAGCCAGGCTGGACAGCTGAGTTACAGCAGCTATTATCCACGTATGCCTGAATTCCAGCAGACACCTTTATTTATAAAGGCTCTCTGGCTGACCGGGATTTGACACCGGCTACAAAAAGCACTCAGCATCCAACTGGCTGCTCCAGAAGAATGTGAGGAGAGGTTGGTGAGCACAGGCCAAGCTGACACCTTTACACAGATTCCCTGCTGCTGCCATGACTTGGAATAGAGCAGGTTTAAGGAACTGAATTCCTGAGCAGACACACAGAGTTGCACACCTTTGCCTCTTCTGCTACGGGTTCAAGTGGATTGTTTTCCCACTATCCCTAATTCTAACAGAATATTTAGAGTATTTTATGCTTCATATATGTTCACATATTTCATATGTGTTCTAATGGAATATTTAGAGTATTTTATGTTTCATCAGGCCTATTCCCTCTCATTTTAGACTTCCTGGGTCTGCACTTTCTTGCTTGTCAACCCTTAGGCTGGCCCTGACCTGAGAGCTGTGAACCTGGACAACTCACTTTCCATGAAACTTAGGAAAACCCACGACTCACAGTTAATACAAGTGCAAGGGGATGGGGAGGAAGAAGGTGGTAAGAAAAATCAGTTGCTCACAGTTGGTTTTCTGTATCTCCAACACTCAGTGGCAACCCCTGGTAACAGAAGGTGACCAAGCACACGGCAGAAGTGTGAATTCCGCTTTAAATGGACAGAATTCCCAGGAGCAGCACGTGCAAACACAGCCTGCAGGGCTCAGCTGGGCCAGAGGAGGCTGGGTTACCTGTGGGCTCACATCACACTCCTTACTCTGTTATAACAACCTGAAACAGGAGCTGGCACCTCTGCTGGGCACAGAGCTGGGACCCAGCTCCCCACGGGGCTCCAACAGAGCCTGCCAGCACAGTGACAGTAAGGAAGGGACTTCCTTGCCTGGTTCCTCATTTCTTAAGCAAGGACCGTCAAAAGCATCCTCCTTTGACTTTCAAAAGCAGCCCTGTTCAGCCTGGAGAAGAGAAGGCTCTGGGGAGACCTTGGAACCCCTTTCAGTACATAAAAGGGCTCCAAGAGAGCTGGAGAAGAACTTTGAATAAGGGCTTGGAGCGACAGAAAAAGGAGGAATGGCTTCACGCTGTCAGAGAGCAGAGTTAGATTGGATATCAGGGAGAAATCCTTCACTGTGAGGGTGGTGAGACCCTGGCATTGCCCAGAGAAGTTGTGGCTGCCCCATCCCTGGAAGTGTTCAAGGCCAGGCTGGACAGGGCTTGGAGCAACCTGGGCTAGTGGAAGGTGTCCCTGCCCATGGCAGAGGGTTTGGAACAAGGTGAGGTTTAAGGTCCCTTCCAACTCAAACTGTTCTGGGAGTCTATGATCCTTCCTGCTCCCAGCACCCTCTCCCATAGCACCCACCCCTGCCACCACAGCCAAACCTGTGGTGCTGGATGAAACAGCACAGGACTGAGCCCCAGCACAACTCTCCAGCTAAAATTCCCTACAGATGATGAAAATCTGGGGGCTGAGAGCAACAGGAGCAGCCAAGGGACCTCGGGCAGCCCTCACAGCACAACCTGAAGCTCCAGGGAGGTTTCCCAGTTTCCCTTGAGGGGCCGCCAGATGAGATCCCCACAGGCCACCCTGAAGCCTCCAGCAGCAGCATCAGGAAGGAGCTGTGTCCGTGTGCTGCTGAGTAAGTTGTTATGGTTACTGAAGGGTTTGCTGGGCTTTTTTCCCCTCCTCTTTTAAAAAGAACTCTTATCAGTTTAACATAATACCACCAGTCAATAACTATTCTTATCTTAAAAGGTCACTCAGGTAGTTATAACTCAACATTTCATCTATGTTTGCATTATCTGGAGGGAAACAGCCTGGAGACTTTGTATTTTTATTTTAATAATCCACTTCTTTGGAACGGTGAGATTTAGGGGAAAAAAAAAAAACCCTACCCAGAACCAAGTTGACCCTGTGGCAATTTGAGCACACCAGGGAACAGACAGAAAAAAGGTAGAAAAATCACATTGATGTTTGCTGCATCAGAAACAGGAGGAATATCCCGACAGGAAAGCTGTGAAAAGCAGGGAAATGCATGGATGCAGACCACAGCTGCTGCAGAAACACCATGTCCTGCTTGGACAGATCAGGCAAGTTTCTCCACGACAAAAATTGTGGGGTTTTTCCTCCACATTTCTTTCCCCATTTTCTTCCCTCACTTCCCATTGCAGCTGGAGGACAGAGAGAAGGGGTTGACACAAGAAAACCAATGACAAGAAGAACTGATCTGTGATGTTCAGGGTTAAAAACACTGAAGAAAATGCAAAGAAGAAAATTCAGTGGCATGGAAAGTGGGTTTTAAAATGCTTCCAGCTAAACCTGGTCAAACCCTGTTTTATCCACCCACTGAATTTCTTCTTATAACTACAGCTAAAACTCCAAACACATGTGCCCATTCCCTACCAGGCAAGGAGCAGGAGAACTAACTGGTTTAAAGGAAGGCAGGTTTGTAGCTTGTCTGAAATGAGTTTTATCAAAAAAAAAAAAAAAAAAAAAAAANAAAAAAAAAAAAAAAAGAAAAAAGAAAAAGAGCAATCTGGAATTAATTACTTGTGAGGATCAGTAACAGAGGAGAAGCTTTTTAAAGCACTCTGTGCTTCTACTCCAGGGCTGCCTCGCTCAAGAGCGAAGAGCGGAGCGGAGCTGCTGAATCCTGCAGATGACAGTCACAATATTAACATTATTTTAAGTAAAATAACATCTTCAGGCATGATAGCTCAACCAGCTGGGCCACATCCAGCTCCTGCAAATAACAGGGAAGGCTTGCAGGGGCCGTGGGGGAAGCTGGCTCAGCCCCTGGTGCAGCAGAGCCGTCAGTACCAGCCATCCATGTCTCCCATCACAGACAGTCCCAGGCTCACAACGTGGAATGACCACGAGTTTGTTCAAGGACAACACCCATGGATTATTTTTACAGGATACAAGAAAGCTTTAGCACTGCAAAGGCCCTGAGAAGGGCAGTCACGATTAATAGCAGAGAAATATATGGTTTACACCTTGGGTTCAAGAAGATCAGAAGTCTACAGAGTCATCACTCCTCCAGACAGGAGCAGGAAGCCTCAGGTGAGGTGCTGCACCACACACCTGCACGGCCCTGCATTCAGGTACCTTCACCAAAACCCCTGGTATGGCCCTGCCATGGAGTCACCTCATGCAAACACTCAAATAAAACCACACACTGTGAGCCAGGCATCAGATACGTGAGCCTGTGCTGGGAAATCACTGGATTCCACCTCCTCTTGCTTTAGCCAGATGTGTTTGTCTCCGGCATGGAAAGATCACTAGAAGAAGGTAGAAGGAGACAAGGAGACAAGGTAGAAGGAGACAAGGCACGTGTCAGTACAAAGCAAACTGGGTTTCTGCCTCCTCACCCTGACCAGGCTCGTTTTCTGCTCCTTACACTTTGAGTTGCACGGCCCTCACGCTTTGGGTGAGACCATCCCAAGCCCTCTGCTCTGTGAGAGAAAATCCAGCTTGGAATCCCCTCCATGCCAGAAACACAACTCCCTCTGCCTGCAAAACCCCCTTCCAAAGAAAAGCCAGCAACACCTTCTCCAACAGAGAAACAATTCCAACCTTGTTTTGAGGAGATCCTGCCCTTCCACTTAACGCATCTGCCGCGGAAGAGGAAGTCGGGAACAGATCTGCTCGCTCCAACCTCAACTTCATTTGTGATTCCTGGGCCAAGATGGAAAGCCACTGCCTTGGCTGTTTGCCACCGCCAAACTCATGCTCAGACGTGACCTCTGCAAATCTCTGGGTCTCCTTCTTAGGACCAGAGCGCTGGAGAGTTACACGTATTGGTTTTTTAAGGAAAAAGGATGAGCATGCAAGCCTGTGGATCCCTTGCATCAGACCTGCAACCTCTTTTAGATCCCTCAGCAGCTCTTGCACAACCCAGAGTTAGTAAAAAAGTAATGGTCTTGTTTACTCAGTGAAAACACAAAATACAAAGGGCACGTGCACACGCACAGTTCACGTGAGGGTTCATCCCACCACCCTTGGGGGGTTTCTGCAGACAAAAAGGATTTCAAACACCACGACCTGTGCTTTGGGTGGGCCCTGCACGCGCTTGGCACCGCGCGAGGAGTGGGGAGGAGACCGGGGCGACCAGGTGGGAACCCCAAAACAGTACAGCAGTACAATACAGCAGCTTCTCCTTCCTCTGAGGGATCCAACCCCGAGGAGCTGCGGGCTCCGATCCCGGGGTTTGGGTGCAGTGGCAGTGCAAGGGGTGCCCTTTCTCCCAGCAGTTATCTGTGGTAACACTAGACACGAGCACGATGCTGGAGCGCTAAAGCACTGACGGGTGCGCCTTAAAATAAAGCCAGTGTTCACATCGATTACTATTTCAGTTACCCCGACTGCAAACACAACTCCCAGCTTGGTAAAGAATGGCTTTCGTGGGCCACAAATTAAATAAAGGCCTTTTTTTGATGGAACACGAGAAAAAGAAAGGGCAGAGCTTGAGAAATTGTAAGGAGGTGGGAATTCGCACCGTGACCCACAGAAACCTTCATCAACTCCTTCAGGGAAACGGCAGGAAAATTTGGCTGACTGCAGCATCAACTGGCCCAAATGTAGATGTAAAATACAAAATGGTGGGACAGGCACACAGCTCTGCTCAGATGCTGAGGTCTGACACGCCAAAGGATGCAACTGTGCAGGGGATCATCCACCGGCAGCGGTCCAGGCTACGAGCGGAGCGCTTTCCACACTCATCCATTTAATCTCGTTTGCAGATAAGTGTATTCACAAACTAGATTATTTTAATTGATGGCTCTACAGCTGGTTCCTGTTCAGCTCTAGAGCTAAAGCTGTCCCCAACCTCTCCCATCATGGGTTGAGGACGGTGATGCCTCGTGCAGTTCCACCCCTTCAGTGCAGTTCCTCCTCCCTGCACCCGCCGTGGGGGGACAGAACTTCAGATCCACTGCTTTTCCAAGCACAAATATGAGACACCTGCACAGAAGGGAGGCACTTGGGTAGGAGTCAAGGGAGAATAAGCCAGGCCAGGCAAAGAATTCCAGCTCAGGTCTGTGACGATGCATGAAATGCTTCTCTGCATCTTCCACGTGCACTTCAACAGTGGGATATTTCCCAAATGAAGTCAGTAGGGAAATTAAGCCTGACATCAGGGCCCTCACTGAGCCATGAATTATCTGACAAAATGGTTAAATGGACACTGGAAAGTATGGAAAAGTCTCTCTGGGAGAAAGCAGCCCATCTGTGGCCAACTCTCTTGCACCAGTGATGCACCAGACAGCAAACCAGGCTGTTCCCATTCGTTAATTTTTTCCTTGCCATTTTAAGCATTACTACCCAAAAACGTTCCCCCAGGCAAGTGCTGCCACCCCCCACCCAAACAACCTGGCCCTTGTTAGCCCTGCTCATGGAAGAGACCTTGCCACTTGTGCTCCCAGTGCTTTGGAAGCAAGCCACAGGGAGCATCTTCCTCCTGCTCTGACTGCAAGGGACACGTGCCAGGAACCACGAGGGAAGGAGTATTTAAGCAAATAGGAGAAAATACCAAAGAGTGAAGTGCAAGCCCAAGAGTCTCCTCTAGGTCCCAGCATCAGGGTGAGGGGGACAGCAAAGGGAAGCCTTTGTCATGCCATGCCACAGACCTACTTCCAGCCAGGGACTGACACAAGCCAAAGGTTGGCCTGTGGTGCTTCCCAGAGTCACTCTGAAAAATATCCTTAAAAATAAAAATATCTTTGAACTGCAAGAGAATACTGAGTGTGCAGTGCTGGCTAACACTGCTCTGTACCTCTGTACCCCTCCCCTTGCTCCTCTCCAAAAAGCCCAGCACAGACAGGTTTTACCCCCAAGTTTGCAAACAAAACCTGGCAGCAGCTCAAGCACCAGCACACAGATTAAAAGAAGTCAGTGTCCAACAGCTCAGCAGATCTGAGGTTGCAGAGCTCAGCAGCCCAGGTTGCCCAGAGAAGCTGTGGTTGCCCCATCCCTGCAAGTGTTCAAGGCCAGGCTGGACGGGGCTTGGAGCAACCTGGGATAGTGGAAGGTGTCCCTGCCCATGGCAGGGGGTTGGAACTAGATGAACTTTAAGGTCCCTTCCAACCCAAACTGTTCTGAGATTCTATATTCTCTTCATTTAGGAGTTCCAGCTCCTGGTTTTTAATAGGCAGAGCTGCTCACACCCCTCCCTGAGCAGAGACAAGTGTGTGGAAGGACCACACAATGCCTTGCACTTAGAACTCCCTTTCACCCCCACTGAACATGGGCTTAGCTCCCGGTCCCATCCTCCTCCTGGGACACCTCCTTGGCTCTTCCAGTCCCTCCCTGGGACAGCCCAGCGACGCCTTCACACAGCCCAAGGGCACTTAAACCAGAGCTCAGCAATGCAATGCAACTACAAGCCAAGAAAAATTAAAAAAAAAAAAGGAAAACACCCTCAAACTGGGCACTGGGATAATTTTCCATCAGTGGGGGGTCACTGGGGGCAAACTGCAAAATTTGGAAGGTGGAAGGGTAGCAGCTTCTGATGGGCTGGGAGACTGTCTGTGACCAGGGTAGCAGCAACAGCTCTATGGCTGGAGCCACAGGGACCTAAGGATATAAGAAGCAAGGTCTGCAGGAACGTGTAATACCTTTTAATAGACCAGCTCGTACAGTTGGGGAAAAAAAAACCTCCACAACCACACAAGCCTTCCTTTGAGCTGCTGCACCTTCGTGCCTGGCCATTTTTTCCAGCTGCATCACTTGGTCTATTAAAAGACATTACGGCTCCCTGCAACCCTCATCTCTTCCTCAGGCCAGTCCTCCCTTCCCAGGATGAGGAATCTGGGTCATCCCAATGCTCCCATTGTGACACCTGACAGCCTGCTGAAGTGAAATAAAGATTTTGGCCCTAACACGTGGAGGAGCAGTTAATGTCCCGTGCACAGGGCAGGGAAAGCTTGTTGTCCTTCAAGGCCAGGAGTTTAAAGCTGCCGCTCTTCCTTTGGTGCAGGTGGGTGTCTGGATGCCTGGATGACCCTCAGGAGCCTTTGGGCACCTCTGTTGACCAGCAGAGAGCACAGGAGTGAGGAAAGCAGGGCTGGTGGGATGGGACGTGGGACTACTTTGGAAAAAAAACAAAACAGCCACACCTCTGGCCATCCCAGAGACGGGATACCCAAGTAGACGAAAGCAGAAGCACATCCTGCATTCCACGCCCAAAGCCTACAGACCACTTTTCATGGATACAGCCTTCCCTATCTGCTCACTGGGTCTGTATCCCATACCAAGCATCTCTCAGTGCCTCAGGAAGAGCACAGGTCCCTTTCCCACAAGGCATAGAATGCTCCTGCCTGACCTTTACCGGCGGCTCCAAGGAGGTCGCCGCGTCCTGATGGCTCCGAGCAGCTGGGGCTGAAGCTGCCCAGCAAGGCCAGGCTGGAAGGAAGGAAGGAAGTTATAGCAGGCTTTTAAATAGTGCTATGCAATACCTGAAACTTCTATTTCTGTGCACAGATAATATGGTTTCCATATTCTCCCCCGTGCCCAGCAGGCCAAGCCATTCAGGCTCAAACTGAATCAGCAATAACCCACATTCTTCACCAGTTAAACCATTAAAGCTTGTTGAGGCCTCCGTGTAGGACAACCCCAAGATGTGCATTTCACCAATGAAGAAACGTACAGATTTCCTTCTATGTTGGTTTCCCACTTCTGTTTTCCTTTTATAATCAAGCAATGCCTTTAAATTTTAAAAAGACCACAGGTGGAAGGTGGTCCCACAGCCACCTGGGCAGCCCCCACACCACATGCAGTCACCACACTGGTCTGCTCCCAGACACCGGTGTAGTTTTCTGCAGGATGTCTTGCAGGCGTCTCTCATCTGAGGTGGGCAACGTGGTTCTATCCATGCTTGAGCAGGAATCCAAAGAACCACAGAAGCAGGAGGCTCCTCAGGGCTTTCTGAGGGTCGTACACAGCAGAACCACGCCGGGTTTGCAGTCCTAACACGGAGAGCTTGGCTGTGATTATGAAAACACCTTCGCAACTGGAGAAAAACCAAGATAGAACTCCTTCAAACTAGATGTACCTGCTTCTCCACAGCAATTAACTAGTTAAAAAGAGTAATTTTTTCTTCCTTGAGGTTTTCCCATCTCATCTGCCATATGGCAGACCTGTCACCAGGCAAGAAACAAGCTGGACACTTTCACTGAGAGGAGTTTTCCTCTCTGCCTGCTCCACACACCAGAAAGCTCACGAGCCCCAGCCTCACCAGCCAGTGAGGATATCAAAGCTCTGCTCTCCCTTTGGGACCAGCACTGTTGGTGATGATATTGCCAAGGACGGTGTTCATCCACCACAGATCACAACAGCAGGGCTGCCACCTCTTCTGAATGACCATAAACTAGGAGTAATATTCCAGTTTTCCCACCTCCCCACAGGGCTGGGACAAGCAACAGGTCCTGCATGTACAAAACAACTCACTTCCCACGAGGACCCAGCGTAATTCCAACACTTGCTCCGGCACATCAGCCCAGCACGTTACATTCAGCCTGGCGCTGCTGAAGTCACGGTGACACCCCTTCCCAGACAATGGATTTCACCTGTGCCCCATGGAATGGGAACATCCCACACCTTACAGCCAACTCCTACAGGCTGTGCAACCCCATCACCCCACAGTCCCTTGTGCACCAGCGCCACCACGATCCCAACATCAACAGGGAGACCGGTGGGGCACCTACAAGCAGGGAGCCACCATTTCCAAGCCAGCAAACACCAGGAAAACATACCAGGAGCCACCTCAGGCCCCAGCCCGGGAGAGAACCGAGCCCAAATTGGTTATGCAAACACCAGGATTCAAAGAGTAACGAGTAGCACAAGGTTCGATGATGACGCTGCCACTCAGGACTTGGTGTGATTCCACTGCCAGGCAAGTGACAAGCGCCAGACTGCAAAACAGGCACGGAGCAGGAGCGACTGCAGGAATACAGGTGGCTTCATGAAGAAGGCAGTGCTAACACTGGAGACTATAAAGCCATTTCTTAACAGATCTTGCCTGCAAATCTCAGCTAACCTTCCCTCCACTGCAACAGGAGTGCCTGGTAAAGTGCACATCCTGCTCCACAGGATGCATGGATATGTCCATCCCATGGGAAAGCCTACGGGGGAAGGGGGGTGTTTGGTGAGACACAGGCACTCAACAGACTCAGGTTTTGGCACGGGAGTTACAAACGCCCTGGAGGAGCAGCTCGTTTTTGGAAGGAACGTCGGGGAATGCTCAGGCAGCTCCACCAACGCACTGAGGGACAGGCAGGAGGCGGGATGCCAAGCTCCACGCGCAGGAGAAATCCTCGCGCCAAGCAAGGTCAACGGGATTACAGGGACAAGCAGGGATTGCTCGCACGAGCAGAGATGGGAACGGCCCAACCCCTGGTCTGCACCCCGGCTTACCCCGAGGAAACGCCACCACACAGGCAGCCCTACGTGACTTCGTGTCCAGGAACACTTCAAACCCTGTTTTCCTTCATAATTCGCCTTTCCTGACGTCAGGGTGCAAATCACCCCCCTCCGACCCCTGGACCGACCGAGGGGACTGGGCTACCACCAAAACCACAGTATGAATGAAAAGCTGCAATGCTGATAAAAACGTAAGATTAAAAATACACGGCTCGCACCGACTCGCAGAGGGAATCACGGCAAGGCTGTGCTGAGGCTGGCATGGGAGGCTGCAAATGTATCCTGGAGCAGCCCAGCTGGGAGAGCGTGTTCCCGCCAGGCCCCCCCGGGGCCTCCCCACCCAAAGGGATGGATGAGGTTCATCCCTTCAGCTGTTTATAAAAGCAGCAGTATTGCGCCCAGACGCAGCATTCCTCCCTCTCATTCCTACGAGCTATATAAGGGAACGGCCAATTCCAGCCTGGCTCCCCCGTAGCCAGCCCCGATCCCTCTGCGCCGGAGCAGCCCCGGGCTCGGTTTCCTGCAGAAGGACTGAAATCCGTCCTCCTCGGTGGAACACGGCGCTGCGCTGGACCTTGTCATCAAATGGCAGCGCAGGCAGCTGCCAAACCCTGCCGGCTCGGTGCTCTAATAGGGAACAGCTGGAGAAGGACCCTGCATTCCTCCCGCCCCGTCCACACCGGGGGCTCTGTTCGGGATCCGGCCGCAAGATTTCCACCCATCACGGAACGCGGCCGCTCCCCGGCACCGCTTCCCCGTGCACAGCCCAAACCCCAAATCCCAATTCTCCCCCCCGGGGATTTTAAATCAAAGGCATGCTTTGCAACGCGCGGGGGTTGCTTCGCTTTTTTTTTTTTTTTTTTGGGTTGGGGGGGTTTTTTTTACGATTTGGGTTTTTTTTTTTTTTAAGGGCTCGGAGGAACAGAACCACGCAACTAAAAGACACTAAAATACGTTTTGCCTTCCCTGCTCTGTTTCTGTGTTGCAAAAACTCTACTTTAAGCGACTTGCATCCCTGTTTACATCCCCCCCTCAGGAACATACATCTGTAACAACCACCCCCCCCATAAATAAATAGAGGAGCACACGGCACGATTCCCCCGGCGCTTGTGCCATTTCCATCCTACTCTAACTCCATTTACTTCCCAGGAGTTGAGCAACTTGTAATGGTGAATAAATAAAAGCAAAATACACTTTCCGTAGCCTCGCACATTTTCTGTCCTGCACCCTCAGAAACCTAAAACAGTCCACTCGTATTTTCTTAGAGCTCTGCTGAAACACAAGAGGGGTATTCAGAGCTGCAGGGGAAAAAAAAATGCGTCCAAACAGGATCTGAATGATGAAATAGGAATTGCCACATTTGGGAAAAAAAAAAATTAAAAAAAAATAGGATAACCCAGTTACCCAGACCTTTATACAACAACAGTTCGTCTGAGGTAGCGATGGGCTGCTTTTGCATGTTGCAGAGAGCAAATCAAGCCACGTTGTCCAAAAGAAGCCCAGAAAATCCAGACTCTACGTGACCTGACTTACTTATTTCACAGGAAACTGCATGGAAGGAGGAAGGGGGGGGACGCGGGGGGGAGAGGAAAAAAAAAAAAAACCAACAAAAACCCACCAATCATTCATGCTACCGTAGTTACACCACGCCATGGAGCGGAGTAGTTTGCTGTGAAAAAACCAAACTGAAACAAGCCGAACCCCGTTTGGAAAATAAAACGTGAGGAGAGAAGGAGAGAAGCTGTTCCCGCAATCGAGCCGGGGAGCCCCCTCTCCCACACCGCACTCGTTCCTTGGGTGTATTTTTAACATTTTTCTATAAATTTTGACGGCGTTTAGAGCGCGGCTCGGGGAGGGTCTCGGCGAAACGCCACTCACCGGGGTTGTTGGCCTCCCCTTCGAGGATGTGGAGCTCGGTGCAGTCTGCCAGGGAATGCTCGAGGCAGAGCTGGAGGAAGCGAGCCTGGGTCCGGCTGACGCGTTTGAGCAGGGAGAGCAGCGCAACAGTCTGCTCGCACTCGTTCCAGCCCTTGAACCACCCGGCCAACACGCCGACCTGGTCTCGGAACATCATGGTGAGCCGGAGGGACAGCTCTGCGGGGAGAGAATAAATAACCGGGACAGCCTCCCTGCCCCCGGCGCCGCCGCCGCCACCGTGCTCGGGGCAGGGCTATTCACAATAAAAATAATAATAATAATAATAATAATAATAATAAAAATAATGGTGATTAAAAATAAAAAGGGGGGAAAAAAAGAAAAAAAGGAAAAAAAAGAAGAATCTCCTCTGCGACGCGCGAAGGGCGGGTTTGGTTTCGGACGCAGCTCTCGGCCTGGGCTGGGGTTTTTT
>NW_016690464.1:365295-388741 GCF_001604755.1 Lepidothrix coronata
GGGACGCGCGTCCCCCGTTCCCGTCCCACCCCCCCCCCCCCCCCCCGCCCCGCTCGCGGTCCCGCCACTCCCCCCGGAATTTTGGGTGCTCCCTCCGGCACGGGGAATGCTGGAAAACACACTACGGCCTCCCCCCACGACTCCCCGCCACCCCGCCCCGCTCCACGTCCTGCGGATTTCCCGCTGGAGGAAACCACCCTCTAGCGGGCTGCGGGGTAATGGCAGGGGGTGATTTTTTCGGGAGGGAAAAAACCCTCCACTTTGGGCTCTGGTGAAATGTGGCACTGGGCAAAAATGGCAAATTTTTAAATGGTTATATTTTAAATTTTAATTTTTTTTTTGCGGCGTTTTTTAAATATACATTTTAAATATACACCTCTAAGCACTGCGTGTGTAGAGAAGGACAGGATTTGTGTTTGGGGTTATCCATTTCCCCAGAGAGGGACAGGATTTGTGTTTGGGGTTATCCATTTCCCACACATACTTTATTTCCCTTTCCCATTTCTCATTTATTTCCATTTATTTATTTTTTTTTTCATTTTTTCATTTATTTTCATCTCATTAGAAAGGATGAAGGATACAGGTATATCCAAGAAGGCAAATGGAGAAAGAGAAATCCCTGTGCACAAGTGTTTGGAAGAACACACCAAAATGCTGAGCGGAATTGAACACTTTTTAAAGCATAAATAAAGGTATGAAGTGCTTTTATCTATGGGCTTTTTATTTGGAATAAAAATGGTTTGTGGGGAATATCTGTCAGTTCAAAGCCATTCCCTCTTGTCCTGTTCCTCCATGCCCTTGTCCAAATTCCCTTTCCAGCTCTCTTGGAGCCCCTTTAGGAATTTGTTTCCCAAAAGGGGCTGTGTGCTCTGGCGGGCGCTGGAGAAAGGAAAACTCTGTGTTTGTGCTCCCTTTGGCTGAAAAAGCAACACACCTATCTGAATCTGTCCCTTTTGGGGGAAAAATACTAGCAGGGAGACAAAGGCCGCCCAAATCCGCCGGGAACACCCGGTCCTGTGTGCTGGAGCATCAATCCCACAGCAGGATGACGAGATGAGGATCACCAAGTGGGATCATCAAGCATAAATGGTCCATCTCGCCACAGTTCTGAGTTTGCCTTTAGCTCTCAGTCTGTCTGGTGACTAATTAAACAAACAGGAGCGGAGTTCCCTGCCAACACACCCCGGCCATCTGTCTCATCCTACGGCTCCATCCTAACAAACGCTCCATCAAAGAGCCCCTTTCCCCTCACCTAAGTGCTGACAGTCCTCCTGCTGTCCGGGTGTGCTGTGGGATGGCCCATGGAGCCACGAGGATACACCCTCTGTATGGGAATGAGGAGGGAGGCTCCTTCCACCGCCAGCGCGATCGGCACAAGGGGCTCCAGGCAGAGCTCCACGCGCTCAAACGCTGCTAATTTAAGGGTTGCCAGGCTGGCTTTGCCAAAAAACGCCTCCCAGGTTCTGCATTTTGCACATCTGAAGTGATAAGGGCAGCGATCAGAAGGATATTTTAGGGATGAAACATCAAATATGTCCCCCTGCAAGGCTGGGAAGGTCGTCAAGAGACGGATCCCCCCACAACAGCAAGGGGTGGATGAACAAGAGTAACAGACCGAAGCCAGAGTCTGTCCCGTGCTCCAGGAGACACCAAGAGCCTGCCTGCTAATTAACCCCAAAATAATCACCCACCACTCAAGACCCCACGGCTCCTATTCCCCAGAGTGTCCCCGGGAAGCAGATGTGGAGGAGTAGAGACTCTGACGTCACAGCACACGCCGGGATGTTTGGAGGTTTCTATGGTAATTAAAAAATAGATCTGTGACCCGTGGAAGAAATTCCTTGCTGCATTCCTTGCTTTGCAGGGTGTGTGCCCCTACAGATCAGTGGGACGGAAGGATCCTCCTTCCTAGCTGGAGGAAAATCTCCTTTCCTGACTGCAGTGGGGGGACTCACCAACACCCCCATGGCCAACTCTCTTCCCTGCAGATGGAGCATCCAATGTGCAGACACTGTGCCCTGGGAGCAAAGACACCCCATGCACAAACACAAGGCAGAGCGAGTGGGAAAGCAGGATAACTCTATTTTATATGGTAATTCCTGTGGGACCTCGGGATCTTTGTGGATCCAGCTGGAGCATTTCTGCAGGGCTGCAAGTTCTGGGGTAAAAAGTGGAGGCTGTCTGTTGGCTGGGGCAGAGCTGATGTTGTACCAGGATGGGTCATGGAATCACAGAATATCCTGTGTTGGAAAGGACCCACAAGGACCATCAATTCCAACTCCTGGCCCTGCCCAGGACACACCAACAATCCCACCCTGTCCCTGAGAGCGTTGTCCAAACACTCCTTGAGCTCTGTCAGCCTTGGGGCCATGCCCACTGCCCTGGGGAGCCTGTTCAGTGCCCAACCACCCTCTGGGGGAAGAACCTTTTCCTAATATCCAGCTTAAACCTCCCCTGGCACCACTCCAGTGGTTTCCTCAGGTCCTGTCACTGGTCACAGAGAGCAGGGATCGGTGCTGCCCCTCTGCTTCCCCTTGAGAGGAAGCTGCACCCTCCATGAGGTCTCCCCTCAGCCTCCTCTTCTCCAGAGCTGGAACAGCAACATTTAGGCATCCTCTACATTTCTGTTTACCATTTCAGAGAGAAAACAAGAGCCCTGTGGTAACATTAGCCAAGCAGGTGGTCTAAGCAAATTAGAGAATCTTGACGATTCCTGAGTTCAAAGGAAGCCGTTGCTCATCCCCGTCAAAGCTATCTGATAACATATTTAGCTGGAGAAAGGATGAGTATATCCACCAGCACACAATGGCCCAGATTTCCTAGCTCATTAAACCCAAATATTAGTGAAAATATCATGGTAAGCAGGCTGAGATAATTAAACACAACATCCCTTCCATTTGTTCCTAAACACAGTGTGGGAATTGGCCACTGGGATGCTAATGATTTCCTTACATTGGGTGGTGAAGTGGAGCTGTACAAAAAGCCCTGACAAAAACAAACAAGCAAAAAGAAATATAAGAAAATTAAAAATGAAAAGTAAATAATATAAACCTGTGTGGGTTTGTATTTCCAGACTGGATGAGGCAGATGTTAAAAATCAGAGTCCCAGAATGGTTTGGGTTGGAAGGGACCTCAAAGCCCAACTTATTCCAACCCCCTGCCATGGGCAGGGACACCTTCCACTAGCCCAGGTTGCTCCAAGCCCCGTCCAACCTGGCCTTGAACACTTCCAGGGATGGGGCAGCCACAGCTTCTCTGGGCAACCTGTGCCAAGGCCTCACCACCCTCACAGGCAGGAATTTCTTCCCATTTTCTAATCTCATCTCCCCTCCTTTAGTTTTAAACGTCTTCCCCTTGTCCTATCACCATCTGCCTGTGTAAGAAGTCACTCTCCCCAAATAAGAAATTTGGATTTACACCCCTGTGCCCAGTCTGGGGGTTTGGGGTGACCTCGGGTCTGAATTCACCATGAGAGCAGCAGTGATTCTCCAGGTCTGTCCTGCTTGGGGCTGGGGAAGCAGGACACAGATCTCCTGCACTAAAGAAATTAGAGGAAATGACAATCCCAGGCCTGGAATACCCAATCTAACCCTACTACACTCTGTTTTTCTGGCATCATTTTGGGGCAGGGTATGCACTGCTCATCTTCCAGCCTTAATGCATAATCTTCCTTGTGGATCAGCTCTCAGTCTGGATGTACAACCTGTGTTTCTTAAGCCCTGTTAGTGGAAAATTAGGTGTTGCAGCCCAAATACTCATGAAAGTAGCATGGGCTGACTCCCCTGATGCCAGAGGCAGTGGGGGATGATGGCTGGGAGGAAAAGCACCTTTAGCCCTCTGGCTTGAGTTCCGACAGCAGATCTGAAGGGGAAAGAGAAGTGGCAGCATCTGAGTGCCAATATCTGGTGAAAGAAGCACTGGGAAATACTGGTTATAGCATGGGAAACGTTGCTCATGTTTGTTTAGCCATTGTCAAGGGGTTGCTGTGAGAAGACCCCGTGTCATCTCCAGAAACACCATCATGCTGAGCCGGGAGCGCGGGGGAATCCGCCTCTCCTGCAGTGTCAGCTCTGCCCTGCATGCTTGATGAGTTGGCTCACAGGGACCCCAGGGACTCAGAGCCAACAAAATAAATCATCCTAACTAATGGTTCTCAAAAAAACACCACTGACAAGTGTATCACAGGCTGCTCTCGCTGCGGTGATGCTGACAGAACCGGTGATGAAGAGGAGCCGGGGAAGAAGGGGATGCGAAAAGGGACGTGAAGGATTTATTTAACCCGGCAGCCAGGAAGTTCCACTGGGCTGCTCCAGTTTCAAACAACCCCTTGAATATAAACACTGCAAAACCTGACTGACAGCAAAGTGAGTATTTGCAGAATTTGACTTTGCAGGATTGAGATCTGTACGTGTGTGTTGAGGGCTAAGCCCGACCCAAGCCCCGCTGGGCCTTCGGGGCAGCAGTGCTGGTTTGTGGGGCACACCGGAGATGTCCCATCCCACCCTCCCCAGCTGGCACAGCTCCACTCACACCTGGGATAGGTCTGCACCCCTGAGCAGCTCTGGGTCCCTCTCCATGCACACTAACAGCCCTGCTGGCGAGATCACTCCCTGGATGGCTGTATCCCATAGTCTGCCTCATGTTTACCTACAACACTCCAATTTTTCCAACCACTTCCAGCCAGGCACTGAAAGCAGCTTGTTGTAAGACTTGGAGCTGACTGAGGTTGTGTTGCAAGCAGATGGCCCTGATGAAACAAGACACTGATCCCCAAGGAGGCACCACTCAACGGAGCTGCTCGACTCCCCGGCTCCAGCAGCTCCAAGACAGGCTTGGAGATGTGCATTAGCAGCACCATGGAGGAAATTGCTTCCCTAACCACCCCTCTCAAGCAATTCTCTTTGGAAGCCTGGTTCCAGCCCAAGACACGTGTCAGCAGCACTGACACTATGGCAGTTTTCCTGCTTGGTGATTAATAATGGAGCAGCTGACAAAGTGGTGGTAATCTAAGAATTTCCTTAAAGGAGAGTTGGAAGAGTTGCCAGGCTGGGTGAGGGTTTAGATGTAGGGGGGATGCCGGGGGGGAGGAAAACCTCCACACTCCCACCTGATGAACTGGAAGGGGATCCAAGCACAGAAGGCAAACACAGGTGGAAACAGCTCTCATTGATCCTCCTGCTCTTGGCTCCAAACAAGAAACACTGGAAGCTCTGCCAAAATGCCCCAAAACCACCACTCCTGCCTTCATGGGTATCGACAAGTTTCTCTGCAAGAGGTGGGAAAAGAAGACAAGAAAACGAGAAGATTCTCATGGAAATGAGGGGACAGAAACAGGGGATAAACCCACCTTATTAGGTCAGACCTGTGGGGGTTTTGTGTTCCACTCAGCTGAACCAAGGTCTGCCTCCAAATCCTGCTACAAAGGGTTATGTTGCTCCAGACTGAAAATCATTCCCACTCTTGTGCTTTAAGAGGCTCATTTGGAGAAACAAGGCTCTTGATCCCGAGTCAGTGGAAACGCCTTTGGGTTTGCCTCGCCCTTGTATGGATTGATCCCGTTCCCTGCAGCACAGAACTCCACATAGTTACCACACGAGGTCATGGATCGTGTTCCAGTGTGGATGGCTGTGGTTAAAACTGGTTGCTGGCTCCAGGGCAAAGCTTTACTGTGACTGTCCCCAACTTCACCAGCCTCCAGCCACACCTCTGCCCCCACCAGCTCTTTCAGGAGCCTTCAGACCACATGGGACGTGTAAATATTGGCTGTGCTGGAGGACATGGCTTTTATGGGGCTTCCTTGGAGAATTAACACCAGGAGCAACCAGGAATATTTAAGGACACCATTAAAAATGTGGCCCAGTGGAGGTCCACCTGTTCCAGCTGGCTATGCCAGATGTATCCAGAGAGGGACAGTGGAGCCTGGTCATTGGAAGCAGAAGGAGGAGGAATTGCAGAGAAATCTGCCCATTGCCAACCTGCCTGTCAAACCCAGCAATAAATTCTATCAAATTACTGCTGAGGGCACAGCCCTGCAAAGCCTGGAGACTTCTGAGTCCAAGAGGTGCTGTGAAATAGGTGTCTCATGGGCTGCTGCAAGTAGATCCAGCAGTTGGGTACACCAAGGTAGAGGTTGCTAAAACAAAGCTAAAATAAAGGATGCAGAGGATCCCATCAAAACATGTCATAGGATCAACAGTCCTTTGTATTATCAAATATCTGTTTCAGGACAGAACAAAAGAAAACAGTTTGTTAATTACAGAATCACAGATTTATTTGGGTTAAAGACCATTTCCTTCCAACCCCCTACCATGGGCAGGGACACCTTCTACTAGACCAGGTTGCTCCAAGCCCTGTCCAACCTGGCCTGGAACACTTCCAGGGATGGAGAAGTACTGGACTTTCTCTGGGCAACCTGTGCCAGGGCCTCACCACCCTCACAGCCAAGAATTTCTTCCCAATATCCCATCTAACCCTGCCCTCTGGCAGTGGGGAGCCATTCCCTTTGTCCTGGCACTCCATCCCTTGTCCCAAGACCCTCTCCAGCCCTCTTGGAGCCCCTTTAGGCACTGGAAGGGCCTCTAAGATGTCACCAGAGCCTTCTCCAGGCTGAGCAACCCCAGCTCTCTCAGACTTTCTCCATAGCAGAGGTGTTCCAGCCCTTGGAGTATCTTCATGGCCTCCTCTGGACTCGCTCCACTGTCCTCTTGGTGTTGGGGGCCCCAGAGCTGGACACAGAACTCCAGCACTAATAACAGAGCATTAAATGCTGCAGAACTTGATGAAGACTTTTTGTTAAGAAGTTGGTGCTGAAAGGGAAAACTGGAACTGTCAGACTTATTTACACATTTTCATGCCTCTGGGAAGATACTTGAAGATCAAGACTAGAAAAGCCGTAGTCATTCTTAAATGTGAATCCACCAGCTCTTGGCAAACACCTTACTTTTGGTCCTATAGCAAAATGTAAAGGTGAGTTCTTGTGTCATTCAGGCAGAGGAGGGTTTGGGTGGTGCTGCAGCCACTCCAGCCAGGGTTTGGTACTGACCACTTAGGAGAAAACCAGTTTTGAAAGGAAAGGCAGCAGCTGGGCTGCCAATTTTGTCTCTGTGTATGGCAGTGGCTGGTGAATGAAAATCATCCCTTTCCAAGCTTTCCTTGGGCCATAAATCGCTGCCCTGGTCTCACTTTGATCAATGACATGTGCTGCCATCCAGGGCTCTGTTAACCCTGGAGCAGCCAAGGAGACACGGCCGTGCCCGACTCCCTCGGGGCTCGCCCCTTCCCCTAATTATCCTCAGCCTCACTGCCAGCAACATCCCACCCCGGGCTCCCTGCAAGCTGCTCACAGTCCATGCTCTTCCCCTGCAGGGAAAACCCTTGAAACCGAGGAACCCTCAGGAACTGGAGCCAAAAATCAAACAGCTCTGAGCACGGTGTCTGTGCTGCTTGTGGCCAGCGAGGACACAACATCTGCATCTCACAGTTCTGGTGGCAGGAGGCTGATGCAGGACAACCCCTGGTAGATCTCCGGGGCCCCACTGCCTCCAAACTCAACAGCATCTACAGAATTGCAGGAAAAATATGAAGAGGATAGCTATCAAAATAATTCACAAGTTAGCAATCCTCCCTCCAGCCTGTTTGTTAAAATATTGCTCACGAGGAGCTGATAGACACAGGAATAAATAGCAGGAGGAGAGAGAGAAGTGATGCATTAGGCTTCTCACCAGTCCCCTGACTGCAGCTACTATGGAGAAATCTGCCAGGAAATGTTAGATGTGAAGTGGAGATGCAATGGGAAAGGAAAAATTATTAGGAACTGCCAGAATCTCTCAGCTGATAAAGACAAAAAGTTGGAGGAGGCATTTAAAACCTCGGAAAGCTTTCTAAGTACAAATCTGCTGATAAAAGGTTGCTCCAGACTGAGGATATCAAACACAGGTAGCGACTAATTGTCCAGATAATTGAAGCAGGACTCTCCCAGTTCAGCTGCAGCAGCACCCACTCAAAGGTGCCTTTTCGGAGGCACTGCACATTCCCACAGATTTATGGAACCAAACCAGTGGAAGCCCCTTTTTACAGGTGTAACCATCGCTGCACTACAGTCTCGTCTCTCTCTGCCCACGTTGCTCGGGGACCTGAGGGAAAGAAAGCAACACAGAAACATGCAGAGCTGCCCCAGTGACTCTGCAGAGACTTTCTGAGCCCCTCTGTGGTTCTGGGGGGCTGCTTTTGGGGGACCCTGCAAAGCATGGGACCCTCCAGTGCCTGGTTGTGGCCTTGTAGCTGTACTCAGGTTTGCATCTCCATCATTGTGTGCCATCAAAAATGGCAGTAATACTAAAGTTAACCAGATATAACCCCCTAATCCTGGTTTCCTCTTTTTTTCATGCCCAGCATCCTCCAGCAAGGCAACACCAAGCCCTTCTAACAGCTCAGTTCAGAGGACTTCTGCTGTATCAGATGAAATTCAGCTGTCCCTGGCATTAATTACATCAGCTCCACACACACAGGACACCAGGGACAGCCTCTGCAGGGGCTGCACGTCCACTGCAGTGACAGAGGCCAGTCCTTGTTTGTTCTGGGAATGAGGACAACTGAGCAAGTGGTGACTGGTGCCCAGTTACCACAGAGACCTCCCAGTACAGACGTCAGCCCCAGACTCCCTTCACCTGGCACACGTCACCTGGCAGAGCTTCCTCAGGGCATGAGGGGACCCAGCAACGGGCAAATTAGCAGGAGAAACTCAGATCCAGGTTCCTGGCTCCTTTTACCCTACTTATAACAATGTTAGAAGGTAAATGAGGCACCTAAATCAGATCCACGTGGAAGCTCATCTTAAAGCTGAACAAAACCCGTACCTGGGCAGCATGACCACCCTTTTAGTACAGAAATTTTCCCTAATATCCAATCTAAACCTCCTCTGGCCAACTTGAGGCTGTTTCCTCTTGTCCTATTTCTTGTTTCTTGGGAAAAGAGACAGACCCCCCACCTGGCTCCACCCCCCTGTCAGGGAGTTGTACAGCAACCACCTGAACCGACCTGGATTTGCCCTCTGACCATTTTCCCTCTACCTGAAGGAGGCAGGGAAGGAGGAAGGAAGATCCTAACACAGCAACTTTCCCTACAAAAGGAAGATGTCCCAGTCATACTCAATTGGCACTTGGAAAGACACCCTGGGACATCCCTAAAGCAGCACCACTTAGTCTGATCAAACCATTCCAAAGCCTCAGCTCTGATTAGTTAATGAACCAAACCAAACCAACCTCTCCTGCAGCAAAAACCAGCACAAATCTGTAACACCCCAATGCTGCTGAAAAGAGGCAAGTCTTGTTGCCAGAAGTGCTCCTTGATGTCACCAAATCCATAAACATCATCTATAATGAGCAGAAAAGGAACATTATGTTGCCTCTATTACAACAGGGTGACAGAGCAGAACAGCCTCTGTCAATACACTGTGTTTTTGTGGGTCACAGGAAGGTTTTACTTCTCTCTTAGAGCCTTGAATCCCTGTTTTAAGACAACCAAGGGACACACAAGGCAGCTTTAGAGCTGCTCCTTTTCCTTCTTACCTGATCTATATTTTGGGATGGCTCCTTAGAAGAAGGGCAAATGTAATGAGCCAGCTACTGTACTTTTTATAACTCTCCATCAGGTCTTTCATTTGGGCCAGCAAGGAAGCTTGTTAGAGCTGAGAAAGCAACTAAGCATCTCTGGAAAATGCTATTAAAAGAAGATGAAACAAATGAAAAGCTGGGACAGACTTAATGGTAAATACATGGCCTGGCAGCTCAGCACAGCTACATCCTGTTTGCCATTATTATTTAATTCTGGCATCGATTGAAGGATGAGACAGACCAGGCAACTCTCTGTGGGGTTGCTTGAATACCATTTCACCCTGAGATTAAACAAGCCCACGGGTTTGGATCACACTGCCTCGTTGGGAAATTTCAGCTGATTGATTTGATATCAGTGACTACCTCGGTCCAGCAGCAAACACCACCCCTCTCATCCTCTAAGTGGGCAAACAAGTCCCTGCTAATTATCAGTGCCCAGCTCCAGGCTGGAACCAGCGCAGCACTAACCTGCTCCTCTGGAATAACAAGCTGTCCAGCTGCTGTCCCACGTGCTGTGGGAGCTGTTCTTATGGAATCAGCTGCTGCCATGGATCAAACGCTGCTCGGTCCCCACAGACACCTCGGGGTGTCAGTCCCGTTTGACACACAAAACAAAAGCCTGGTTTGTCCAGCAGTTTGTTCCAGAGCTGTCCCTGGCCAGGAAGGTCACTTTAGGCACACCAGATAAACTGTCTTACAACCAGCTGCTGATCCAGATTTCTCTGGAAATCTGTGGCTACATCCATCAATTCCCCACCTCCACCTGTCCTTACAACCAACCGTTACTCTTCCCACCACCCGAATCTTTCCCTCAGAGGTAATTGCCAGGAGTCTGGAAGCAGGGTCAGGGCAAACAATAAAAAAAGAAGGATAGGAAGGTGAAGATGGAATACCTTTGAGCAGGGGAATCTCCTTCCCTGGTTTGGAGGTGTGCAGCACCTTGTGTGGACCTTGGAGCTGCAGGAGAGGGCGGCTGCAGCACGTGGAGCACGGCTTTCCCTGCCTGAGCCTGAGCAGCTGTCCTGGAATTGGATGTGGGGAGAAGCTGCAAGGGAACAAGAGGGATGACACAGAGCAGCTACTCCCCATTTTTACAGGTTCTGAGGAGCATTTTGTCTCACATGAGCAGATGTGAAAGTCAGCTGGTCTGTCCTGAGGAGAATTTGTGCCTCTCTTAAGAAAAAGACCACTTTCTCTTCTCAACAGCCATTTTTATTGCTTTTGCCAATACACCATTGAAAGAAAAGAAATAATTTTCTGCTATTCTTTAGCTTCTTTCTTTGTTAGAGCAAATAAATTCCCTGGGACCATTGATAAAGGTAACTGGTTAACTTTGCATCCAAGCTGACCAGGCAAGTGAAAAGATTTGGAAATCCCCCAAAGCACCACAAAACTGCCCAAGTCACCACTCTGGGGAGTGATTAACCAACACTTCCATGGAGAATAAGTTCTTAGAGGCATTGCCAACAAGACTGAAAGTCTGTGTCTCAAGATGTCATAGCAGGGGCTCAGACTTGAAAGGGTCACCAATGTGTAGCTCAAGAATAATCAACAGAAATCTTTCCAAAGGGCTTTGGCTGAAGTCCCTCACACACACACACACACACACACACACAAATCCTTCAAACCAGCCAGAAACAGTGTCCTGAATCCCTACAACTCCCAGCTCCTGCCACAGTCCAGCCTTCAGCTACAAAATAAATACACAAGGGGGTTAACAATGAATAATATTTACTTTCCTTCATATGGTACATTCTGTAAAGTGCTAAGTTCCTAAATTATACCAAGTTAAGATGACACATGGCTCTAGTATTTTAAATGCAATAAATATAGAATGAGCTGTGTTCAACTGCACTTGCAAGTTTTTATTCTTTTTTTAGTAGACACACTAAATTTAGTAGTCGAAATAGCCTCCAATAGTGCTCCAAGAAAAACTAGGAAGCAGTTATAAATAAAATCACATCCTTCAGAGACATCCTACGCACTTCTCCTGTCCACATTGCACACAAGCACAGTGCTCCTGCGAGCATATGGAGCGAGGAAAAATAAGGAAGCTGAAAATTACCTGACAGTAAAAAGCAAAAACCCTACAAGTTACTGCTACATATCCTCCCATAAACAGTCTGGCTTCCACATTTAATCTCCGTGCACACAGCCCAGGTCTTCTATTTTTGTCTCCCATTAAAAAACTCTTCCAGGAAGAACATCTTGCAAGCCATGGGTCGATTCGTCTTCCTCTTGCTCCTTTTTGCTGCAGAGTGGGAAAGACTCTTGGACAAACTGCCTGCACATGGGACACTGCTGGAAATACCTGACACAGCCATCACACAGACACGTGTGCCTGCAGGGCAGGAGGACCCAGTTCACGGGGCCATTCTGGCAAACAACACAGTCTTTGCTGTTTTCTTCCTGCAATTCCGGTTCACTCCCAGCCAGCCCACCCTTTTCCAGCAAGGTCCTGTCAGTGCTGCTCTTCCCAGGGAATGTATTGCTTGAGGACGGTGCAGGGCTATTTGCAGACATGAAGAGTTGCTAAAATAAAAATAAACAGGAATATTTAGAAGTCAGCAAACTCTCCCCCAATCCCTGCACACACACACACGTGTGCAACGGAAGTTCCACTGGGTCACTTCTCTGGGATAAACAGTGCCAGACTCTGTGTGGGTCCTGGCAGCTGCCTGGCCTTCAGTAAAAGGCATTTCAGAGGCATAAAAATCACATAAAACACTGGGAAAATATTAAGGGTAAGTCATCAGATCCTGGCTGCATCAAGTGAACGTCATGCATGAACTTTACCGGGAGGTTTTGAGCAGCTCGGGTTTGTTTCTGGTCTATCAGTCTCCGTGCCCAGAGGGATCTTCTATCCATTCCTACCAAAGTTATCTCCACCAAGATGTCAAGTCCACTTCACTCAACCCATTCTGCTCTTGCTCATATTCCAATCCCCTACTCTGTTTTTTTTTTTGTCTTATTTTACGTGAAGCATAAATTCTTCTGGGTATGAATCCCGACCTCGGAGCATGTACTGCAGGAGAAAGGGATTTTTTAAAGTAAGTTTCTTCTGAAACTTTCTTGATTGAAAGGGGAATTTGGGACAAAGAGGTGGTTTGAGTGACTAGCAAGGAAATAATTATCCTGGAGAGAAGAACCGTTTTACAACTCATTTCTTCTACTGCTTTATAAAGTGGACACGACCCAGGACTCCTAGACTAGAACCAAGTAATTTCTCCAGGAAATCTTGAACATTTTCATAGAAAATATTTCTGTACAGTAAGTTCCTCAGGAACTACTTAGCTGATAAAATATTTTTAACCGCCATCCAGTTCTGTGCATGACAATAAAAGCCTCGTACTAATTTAGGCTCCCGAAAGCCCACACGAACTAAACTTAACACTGTCACACCAGCGAAACAAGACTCTGTGCGTGTCTTACCTTCAGGTCGTGGTATTGGCCTTGAGCTAGGAGGAGATACTGATATAATATTCTGCAGGAAAGTCTGTAGCTTTCGTCAGGAATGTGAATTACAGCCACCATTGCAATCTACAGACAGAATAAAAGCCATGTTTAGTGACTTTCCCTCTGGTTACATCACCCTGTGGAGCCGGGCTGGGAGAGCTGGGGGTGTTCAGCCTGGAGAAGAGAAGGTTCCAGGGAGATCTTAGAGCCCCTCCCAGGGCCTAAAGGGGCTCCAGGAGAGCTGGAGAGGGACTGGGGACAAGGGATGGAGGGACAGGACAAAGGGAATGGCTTCCCATTGCCAGGGGGCAGGGTTAGATGGGATATTGGGAAGGAATTGTTGGCTGTGAGGGTGGGGAGGCCCTGGCACAGGTTGGCCAGAGAAGCTGTGGCTGCCCCTGAATCCCTGGAAGTGTTCCAGGCCAGATTGGATGATGCTTCCACTATCCCACTGAGATAGTGGAAGGTGCCCATGGTAGAGGAGTTGGAATGGGATGGGCTTTAAGATGCCTTCCAACCTAAACCATTCTGGGATGCCATGATTTGCTCTGGCACAGCCTCTGACCTGCTTAATTCAGGACAACCAGGAGTTCAACAACAGATCAGAAAAAATTATGCTGGACAAGGCAAAACCAGGATGTGGCACAAGAGATCCCCTGGTGATGCTCCTCCATAAGGAGCCCTTCTGGGACCAGTTTAGGGCGCAGACTTGTCCTGGCTGCTCCCACCTCATGGAATTAAGCCCCAAACTGCAGAAGGCACGAGAGCAATTGCAGTTCCCCTGAAGGTAAAGGTTTGTGCAGCTGAGGCAGGGCTTCCTCACACAGCCATGGATGTGCCTTGGAGAGGCCAAGTGGATGCTGAACTTCAAGCAGGAGCAGCAGCTCCTACACTCCCCTTCCCACTCCCCTGAGTCACGAGGAGCTGACAAACTGCAAGGACTTCCCAAAAGTCTTCTCCACTTTCTCCCACTTCCCTCACAAACACACAGTTTTTAGGCTCTGAAAAGCCTTTAGAAATGTCACCTACTGGCTTGTAAACAGAGCAGGCAAAAGACAAATTTCGATGGAAAGGATTCTGGAACCCCACGGGTTGCCTTTGGAGGAATTTCTCTGGAATACACAAACCCTCTAAGCTTGCCTGCTGTGCCTAAACCCCCCCCCAGCCTGCCCAAATTACGTAATAGCCTCTAAAAAGCAGGGAAAAAAGAAAGTGAAATTCAGTATTATTGTAGTTCCCAGAAGCTGTCAAAAGAGAAATGAAATATAGAAGCTGTTTTGTTTAAAAAAATAGAAAATTAAAAGCAAAGCAGACTTGCACTTCAAAATCCACATATGGCTAATTAAATAGAGAGTTTAAATGTGTCTGTACTTACACATATGGATTTATACTGAATTCACTGTTCTGTGGGGAAAAGGTCTTTTCTTTTCCTAAACCACAATACCTGAGATCTAAGCTTCTTTCAACTTAGCCCTGCCAGTCTCCAAATAATTTCTGTAACTCTTACATATGGCCTTCTTAATTTTCTGGAGCTAGAGGAAAATCATGGCACAAAACCAAATAGGGATGATCTGGTGATAAAACTAGTTAGGATGAAAATCAAGCCCCCCAGGAAAGATATACTGGAAAATCAGACCCCCCCAAGAAAGAGATACTGGAGTACCATCAGTAGTGATGGACACACACAGAGAATAATTCAAAATGGTTATATCATACTGGCAAATATCCTTTTCCACAGTATATTTGTATTTTACAAGTTTGTTTCAACAAACCAGATGCAATTCTGACATTTGTCTGGCAAGGACATGGTGGAGTTACTCCTTGGTCAGATTTATAGATTCTAGATGAGCTCCTTTCCTCCAAAACCAGAGGAAAAATACTCCCCCTCCACTCTCTTTCCACCCCTTTCTGCTATGCTAAGGAACAAAAGAGAGGTGTTACAAAGCCATGTCCATGCTAGTGTCAAACACATCCAAATATTAAATTTACAGTCTCTAGATTAAAGTATAAAAATGTATATATAAACATATAAAAATTTATTAATCTGGGGGAAACACCTCGAGTGGGGACAGGAGGGAGCAGGGCAGTCCCAAGGTCAGGTGACAAGAAGCCAAGGACAGGAATCACCTGGAAAGAGGACAGATTTCCTAGGCACTGGTGTGATCACAACTTCCAGATGAATGCATGGGAAAGTGTTCAAGTGGATTTAGGCACTTGTGTTATTGTTCAAGCAGTTGGTGCTAACATAGAAAAATGTATGTCAAATAACTCAAAAAATAATTAATTTAGGGTATATAAAGCATATTGAGCTGCATGTGACAAGGCTGAAGCTGCTTTAACATTAAGAGATTAGGAGGAGACCCTTTTTTGGGGAGCTGAGTATCTCCTATCCATCTCTACCTTCACCTCTTCCTGCAACTCACCTGGAGCTCCTGTGAGACAGAACTGCACAACACAGACCTGTGGCAGAAAGGGAATTTCTTGTGTTTCTAACAGCCAAGTCAGCAATCAGCTCAGTATCTGTGCCAGACACTAAAAAAAAAAACCCCTCCTGCCTCGCCAACAGAATCCGAAATTCCATCTCGGCGCAAGAGCTCCACCACAGGTCTGTGTGATCTGAAAAATCAGAGTAACGGGCTACTAACCTGCCACAACCCTCCTTCCTCTGGCCACAGAGACCTTGGCACACAGGAGCTTTGGGAAATAAGCAACTTTTAAATGCCACACATCTTTTTTACATTAAAACCATCCTTGTTCTTCCTCCACGCTGCTCTGGAGACACCGGTGACAAGCGAGGGACCACATTTTAGGGGACGGGGAAGGGAAGCTGCTTTATTCAAGCCTCTCTCCTGAAACATTCAGACCTTAAATACAGTGACCCTAAAACATATTCTGATATTACTTACAATATCATAAATTTCTCTGTCTTCCTCATCTGCCAACGTCAGCAGTGCTACCAAGGGATAGCGGGATCTGGGCACGGGGCCAAAATCCACAACTTGAGCATCTTCTGGTAACTGGCAATATTTCTCTTCCTTGTCATTTTTTTTAATGCTTTGTCTGTGTCAAGGAAAACAATCAGCGTGGCTGCAACTGCAGTCAAACCTGACGTCTGCACACAGAACATTTGCCATCATATTTGTTCATAAAACACATCGTGCCAAAAACTGCCGAGTGTTCGTGAAGCCTCAACAACCCCCCGTGCCAAAAAAAATCAACGTACTTTGTCAAAACAGCTTTAAAAAAAAGGATACAAGTACTGTTGTCTGTAGAGGTATTCGTTGTACAGAGCATCCTCTAATGCCTGAGGAGTCTTTATCCTGAAGCAGTAGACATGTTTCTGCAGGGCTTCGTGGAGTTTCTGGACGCTGCAGCCCCAGTAGCAGGTGAGGACACAGTCCTCCAGACAGTCAGGTGTCAGGGTTACACCCTCTGGGACACAGAAGAGAAGGATTTCAGGAACTCACCCACACGTGGGAATTCTGGAATTGCTAAGTGTAGCTTCTTCAAGGAAAACAACTTCATAGAATCCCAGAATGGTTTGGGTTGGAAGGGACATTAAAGACCACCCTGTTCCACCCTCTGCCTTGGGCAGGGACACCTTCCACTAGCCCAGGTTGCTCCAAGCATCATCCAACCTGGCCTTGAACACTTCCAAGGATGGGGCAGCCACAGCTTCTCTGGACAAGCTGTGCCAGGGCCTCACCACCCTCACAGGGAAGAATTTCATCCCAATATCCCATCTAACCCTGCCATCTGGCAGTTTGAAGCCATTCCCCCTTGTCCTAGAACTCCATGCCCTTGTAAAATGCCCCTCTCCACTTTTCTTGTAGGCTCCCTTCAGGCAGTGGAAGGCTGCAATTAGGTCACCCCTAAAATTATAAAAATTACTATAAGATAAATTATTTATCATTATAAGCAAACCTTCTAACAATTTCGACTCAGCTTAGTGTTTATGGAAGTCAATGGAGAGGGGGAAGACAGTGTGAGGAGATAAAATGGCTCATTAAGCTCAAAAAAGTAGCACATGCGTTTTATGAAGGGTAAATTTTAACTTCTGGTAACACTTTACACAGTCACAGGCAGATCCAAGAGCACAAGCCCTGGCCCAAAGTCCATTCCCTCCCCAGATAACTGGATCACTGGCCTACAAAACTCTCTGTGGTCTCAAAGAATGAGGCTCTTGATCATGCAAAGGGAGGAGAAAAAGATCTACGTGCTCCATTTCTTTACCAAAAATCAAGTACCTCCAAGACAACTTCTTAACACTTGCTGCACAAACAGGAGCAGAAGTACCCAAAGCTCCTGAAAAAAACCCAAATTACCTGAAGATTAAGCTGTTGGGTTTGTTGTGTTAGGTGGTTTTTATGTTAAGGGAGGCCCCACATCTACGTGGGTGGAAGATGCTCAGCTTTGGTTCCCGCTCCCCAGTGACGCAGAAAGGCAGGAATCTCCTTTCCTTATGTGGGTGATTTCAGGGATATTAGGAATGAATTGAACTCTGATCCAAACTTAAATTCAGCTTCCACCGAAGTGCAAACAGAAAAAGAGGGACATTTGTATTTATCTATTTATCTATTTATTATTTAAAAATAGGGCACTTGCAAACAGTGCTGGAGATCTGGGCTTAGACTTAAGTGGGTGGCACACGTTCCATACTGAATTCTATAGATTCTGTTAAATTTACAGGAACGCCCACAGGAGCTGGTAATTTGCAAATGTTTTAGTGACTTAAAGATCTGTAATAGCAGGAAGGGTTTCATTAATGAGAATTAAGCTGTACTTACGTATCCAAACATTTCACTTGTAAAAACAGCGCGTTTGTAAGCCGTGAAAAAAATTATTTCTGCTGGAAGGATGGGAGGAATTATGATCAAGGAAAAGGGTGAGAGCAAGGCTGAGGATGATCTTTAAGGTCCCTTCCAACCCAAACCATTCTATGATTCTGTGAAGAAAACAGCAAGCACCAAGTTCAGGAACCCAAAATGACAAAAATCACATCAGAGACCCACTGACTTGTTAGTGAAGCTGCAGCAGGACGAGGGATTTCCAACCCAAAGGGATTCTTCACTTGTCTCATCCGCTTTTTCAATACCCTTGTGCTGGATTCTGTTTCCTCTGAGTTCCTCAGGATAACAGGAACACCCAACCCAAACCTATGGGACACGAAAAAACAACAACAAGTGGGTTCAGTGTTAATGTTGACACATTTTACATTTTTTTTTTTCAGCTCTAAATAGCAAGCAGCACAGCAAATAAGAGCTGGCTTGGCTTTCCAGAATATCTGCTTGGATGCATGGATGATATATCCTGCCAATCTGACTCCAGCTTTTCGTGGCAGAAGACAGGACACAAGGAATCTTTAAAGGAGGGATACTTCACTCCTGCATTTCCAGAAAGGGAATACAATTAATGAAGTGGTCAATGCCCTCTAGTGGTAAAGGGTTAGGCCAGAGCTTCCTCCCACTTGAGTCTTGCACATCCCATCCCTGGATGAGATCTGGAAAAAAAAATCACTACTTGCAGAGAAGGAACAACCTTAATGGCCTGGGTGCTCCAAAGGAAAACCTTGGAGGAAATCATTCAGCCCTGGGATATTTTTAGGTGTATCCACAGAGACTGAGATTCCGATTTCCCATTTAAACCTCAGTTACAACCAAATGCTGATATTAAATCAGGGGCTGTAAAGCCTCTGCTTTGAGCCAGAAACCAAGTGCAAAACAATCAAGACTCTGAATCAAAGCTGAGACACTGAGACCCCTTCAAAGCCATAACTAGAACATCAGACTAAGTGATATTCTGATATTAAAAGGATAAAGAAGCAAAGGATTAAAAGTTTTAAACCCCCATGAATCAAAATAAAAATCAAAGAAAGGAAGGAAGAATAATTTGGAGAAAAGGAGGCTCGGGGGGGACCTTCTGGCTCTGCAACTCCCTGACAGGAGGGTGGAGCTGAGGGGGGAGGGTCGGGCTCTGCTCCCAGGGAAAAAGGGACAGGAGGAGAGGGAACGGCCTCAAGCTGTGCCAGGAGAGGTTCAGTTGGGTATTGGGAAAAAAAAATTTCACTTTTTAAGGTGTCAGCCATAACTTCCAATAACCAAAAGCTGATTAGAGAAGCTTTTTAGAGAAGTCCCAGATATGCAGACCGTGGGAGTCTTTGTTAATGCATTTTAGGAAACATTTATGAATTATCCCAGGCCGTTCCTTCCCGAATCTGTGGTTTGGTTGCTGCCACCTGTACTGCTGAAGTGATGGCCTGTTTCATGGCTTTGAATTTTGATTTATGCAATCCTCAGAACGCTGGGTGCTGGAGAAATCCAAATGGCTCAAAGCACTGCTCTTCCCTGAATTCAGCACCCTGAGACAGCGGCTGTTACAGTAAGGTGGGGCTCATAGCAGTAGCTCGAGCTGAAAAGGGCACTTGGTTTGGAAATTGCTCAAGTAATTTCGTGTACAATACAGCTCTGAGCCAGACAGACAATTTTGTAGCTTAACTGCTACTTTTTCCTGGTTTTTAAAATCTTTTCAAAGTCTTGTGTGTCAAATGAAGAAGAAAAGCAGAGTTTTTACTGACACTGGGTCCATTGATCTGTGTTGGAGGGGTGCCCTTTATAGGATTAACAGGGAAAAACACCAGTCAAAAGTGACATTCAAGTTAAGGAAATTACTTCAGAGGGGGAAAAAAAAACCCTCAAAGCCATTCTCAATAGGAACAACCTGCTCCTGGCAGTCCAATAAATATTTGCCTTTGCCATTTAATATCATCTGTGCCTGAGTGTCACAGACACACCAAAGGGGAAAGAGACTGAGCTGGTGGAAAATATTCTGTACTCATTACTCCACAGAATCCCAGAATGGTTTGGGTTAAAGAGACTTCAAAGCCCATCTCATTCCACCCTCCTGCCATGGGCAGGGACACCTTCCACTAGACCAGGTTGCTCCAAGCCCCATCCAACCTGGCCTTGGACACTTCCAGGGATCCAGGGGCAGCCACAGCTTCTCTGGGGAACCTGTGCCAGGGCCTCACCACCCTCACAGCCAACAATTCCTTCTCAATATCCAATCTAAAGCTTCTCTCTTTCAGTTTTAAACCATTCCTTTGGTGGAAACATTTGCATTTCACCAGTGTCGTCATACAGGGCTCTTGGCCACACTTGGTTTGTGCACATGGAGGGTCAAATCTCTCTGCTGCAAGTAAAACACCCACCCTGACTTGAGTGGGGCTGTAAAGAAATACCCCAGGGAAACATCTCCCAGAGGAACCAGGTGCAGCAGCTGCTTCACTTATTCAGTACCCAAAACTTGACAGAGCTCATCTCTCCAGCCGTGCACACAGATGCCTCCCTGTTTTACACCATCTGGCTGATTCCTAAGGAAAAACCCCCGTCCTTTGGAAACTTTCTTGGCTGGTCAAAAGCAACAGGACAATCCCCATGAAAAGCAGCAAGAGAAAAGAGAACCTGGTACAGCTGTAGCAGCAGCTGAAGGCAGAGAGGCCTTTCTGTTCAGCAGTAAGAGTGGTGTTTCTGTAAATTTTAAGGTAGCATTCAGTGTAGAGGGATGAATAAAGATGCAGCTTTTATTTTATGATCTAACAATCCATATGACGAGCTGCTAAAGGGGAAAATTAATTTCTTCAGAGCAGTGCTGGTTTAGAAAAGGCAGGGCTTTCCAATGGGTTTGTTCATGAGTTGGTTTCTCCAAAGAGCTGCACTCCCAGCAGGTGCTGAGCCTTCAGCTCCTCCCTGCAGGAGCATTTACCTGCAGCTAAAAATACAGTGCACAGGCAGTCAGGTGATCTAAATTCCACTCCATCCCTGTGCCCAGGGCACCTGTTGGGCTGGCTCTGGCAGTAATAACCTACTTGGGCTCTGAGCAGAGCCACAGGTATCCAGGGCTGGCCGTAAAAACAGACGCTCCTCCAACCAGTGCGAGGGCTTACAAACGAGGGCAGGGACATTCCTGAGCAGCTGCTGTTTTTCAGCCTGGCTGACACCACCCCAAACACATCTACAGAGCAAATTAATGCCAAAACTGATATGGGGGAGACCAAATGCCACTCCAGCAATAGCTCAGGTGTCCTGTGCTCCTGTGACACCATTTGCATTTACAGTGCTCCGTGTGGCAAATGAAGGGCTGAGTTGTTTTCATGAGCAAGTTCAGGAGCACTTGAGCTGTAACTGCAGCTCCAGGCACAGGGAAGTTCCTTAGAAGATGCTCCTGGACATGGCCTTGGAATGGCAGAGCTCAAAGGGAGCAGCCAGTACCTCTGAGCACCTGCCCACACGTTCATTTGTAAGTGCTGAGCTCCTGGCTACTCCTTGCCTCGATTAACAGTCCCTCAACACTCTTGTTTGAAGAAAATTTGCATTTCCATAAACTGCAACAACACCAAGTGCAGGTGCACCTGGAATCTCTGATCCTGAAATAAAAATGCCTCTGGACACTGCTCTTGAACACCCTGTAGCCAAAAGGCAACAACAGACACGTGCACACACAGAAGGATCTTGTGGCACTCCTATTTCCAGACATTTTCCACCAGGGGATGGCCAGCAGTTATTATAAGCAGATTAAAAATGATTAAATTACAAAAGGATCATTGGTTTGGGGATAGATATGCTGGAGATTTATCTGAATCACAGCCCAGTCTCACCTTTTTCTAAAGATATCTTTAAAACTAGATGATACTGCTGATAAAGATATCTTTTTTTTTAAAGAACTGATGAAGTGAAGAAGTGGAGAGAACTGGATGGCAACTTAATACCATCAGTGCAGTGGGACAGAGAGACTTATAAACAGGATTTCTACCACCTCTGTTGCCAAGCAAATAATGAGGTGGAGCTTCATCCAGCACAAAGAAACAAAACCAAAAAGACCAGTCCCCTTCACTGCCACTCACCCAACACCTGGGGAGGAACTGCAAGACAAGAATCAAACTTCTCACAAAACATATCTGAAAGATCAAAAGATGTGCTCTGTTCACCCTGAGACCAACAGAGCTATGTGTGTGAGCCAGTGGCAGCCAAAAAAGTGCTGTAAACAAGGGAAAAGCCTCTGCATGGAAGAAAAAGCCAATCAGGAAGCTGCCAAGAGAAGAAAGAGCTACAGCTCAAACACCTGCAATTCACAGGGAGGAAAACACTGAAGCACAGCCCTGCAGATATTAATGAGGTATTAATGAGGGGAAGTTCAAAAACTCAGTTTTATTCTTTCTGTGATTCTGAGGTGTATCCATAATTCCTACATGAAATGTTTTGATTGCTAATCAATGCCTTCCACTTGTATTCACAATTACAGACACTCCTGAGAGTCACGAACCTTCAGGGACCTGAGAAACGTTTCTGAAAAAGGGCAACAGTGACACCTTTGCTGGATCCTCCCAAGCACAAGCAGCAGGTCCTTCACTCACTACCCCTCGAGACACTTCAGCAGATCAGCTACAGAATCACAGAATCATGGAGGTGGGAAAAGATCTCTGAGATCATCGAGTCCAACCTGTGACTGAACACCACCATGGCAAGTAGACCATGGCACTGAGTGCCACATCCCATCGTTCCTTGGGATGGGGACTCCACTACCTCCCTGGGCAGCCCATTCCAATGTTTAACAACCCTTTCTGTGAAGCAATTCCTCCTGACGTCCAGCCTGAAGCTCCCCTTGAGGCAGTTTCCTCTCGACCTGTCCCTTGTTCCCTGGGAGCACATCCCACCTGGCTCCCCGCTCCTGTCAGGGAGTTGCAGAGCCAGAAGGTCCCCCCTGAGCCTCCTTGTCTCCAGGCCGAGCCCTCCCAGCTCCCTCAGCCGCTCCTGCTGCTCCAGACCCTTCCCCAGCTCCGTTCCCTTCCCTGGACAATACACATACATAGTTCAGCACATACAAACACAGAGTTTGCCGATATCGTGAATAATGTTACAAAAAATATTCAGAAGAGTTTGGCATTGCTGAAAGAAGGAAAGAGCTTAAAGGGACTTAAAGCCCATCCAGTTCCACCCCCTGCCACAGGCAGGGACACCTTCCACTAGACTAAGTCGCTCCAAGCCCCGTCCAGCCTGGCCTTGCCCCCGCGCCATCGCACCCCATGTCCCCCCGAGCACTGACCAGCCGAGGACGACGGCGCTGGTGACGAGGAAACAGACGGAGACCAGGGCGATGTAGAACAGCGGCGAGTACTCGTACAGTGTCACCAGGAACACGGCGGCCATGGGGCCCGCGGGGCGCCCAGGCGCCACTGACGCCGCTGCCCTCAGACTGCCAGAAAAGGGGCGGGGCCACAGAGGCTGCGACCGACGCCGCTGCCTCAGCCTGCCAGAAAGGGGGCGGGGCCACGGAGGCTGCGACTGAAGCCGCTGCCCTCAGTTTGCCAGGAAGGGGGCGGGGCC